>NC_041390.1:304546723-304566294 GCF_002162155.2 Triticum dicoccoides | reverse complement strand
GGTGGCGGCTCTGACTTGGGGAGGGGGTCGAGGCGGCAGCGGCGGCTCGGACTCCTCCGAGTCCGGTGGCGGCACAGGACGGGGAAGGCGGTGGCGCGGGGCTGGGCCACCTGGTTCGGCTGGGCTTCGGCCCGGTCGGGCGCTGGAAGTTTTTTTTTAAATAATTCCGCTGAGCAGAAAATAAATCCTAGAAAATAAAATAAAATCTAAAAATGCCAAAATAAATTTTCACCGTCTAAATAAAATATTTATAACAAGATGAACATTTTATTGGCCTAAAATGCAATTTTGAAAACGTGCAATTTTTCTAATGCAAATAAAATCTGAATAAAATCGAATAAAATCAAATAAATGATTTTAATATTTTCCCTCCAATATTTCATTTATTTTGGAGAAGTCGTATTATCTCCTCTCATATATTTTAACATGAAATATTTTCGGAGAGAAAGATAATTAAGACCAAAAATCCTCGTTTCGATATTTGGTAAAACCCAAATATGAAAACAGGGAAATCCCCAACTCTCTCCGAGGGTCCTTGAGTTGCTTAGGATTTCGAGGATCACGAAACGAAATGCTGTAAAATATGATATGCATGGATGATCTATGTATAACATTCCAAATTGAAAATTTGGGATGTTACAGACACAAATCAACCAAAACCCTAATGTCACCTCAAGTATCCGCGAGTATGATTATACGATATGCATCACACAATCTCATATTCATCTATTCAACCAACACAAAGAACTTCAAAGAGTGCCCCAAAGTTTCTACCAGAGAGTCAAGACGAAAACGTGTGCCAACCCCTATGCATAGGTTCACGAGGTCACGGAACTCGCAAGTTGATCACCAAAACATACATCAAGTGGATCACGTGAATATCCCATTGTCACCACAGATAAGCACATGCAAGACATACATCAAGTGTTCTCAAATCCTTAAAGGCTCAATCCGATAAGATAACATCAAAGGGAAAAACTCAATTCATCACAAGGAGATATAGGGGGAGAAACATCATAAGATCCAACTATAACAGCAAAGCTCGTGGTACATCAAGATCGTGCCATATCAAGAACACGAGAGAGAGAGAGAGAGAGAGAGAGAGAGAGAGAGATCAAACACGTAGCTACTGGTGAATACCCTCAACCCCGAGGGTGAACTACTCCCTCCTCGTCATGGAGAGCGTCAGGATGATGAAGGTGGCCATCGGTGAGGGATCCCCCCCCTCCGGCAGGGTGCCGGAAGGTGTCTAGATTGGTTTTCAGTGGCTACGGAGGCTTGCGGCGGCGGAACTCCCGATCTAGGTTATTTTCTGGAGTTTTCTGTATTTATAGGAATTTTTGGCATAGATCTCACGTCAAGGGGGTCTCCGAGTCGTCCACGAGATAGGGGGGTGCGCCCAGGGGGTAGGGCACGCCCTCCACCCTCGTGGATGGCTCGGGAATCTTCTAGCCCAACTCTTTTACTCTGGGGGCTTCATTTGGTCAATAAAAAATCATCAAAAATTGGCACGTAAATTGGACTCCGTTTGGTATTCCTTTTCTATAAAACTCAAAAACAAGGAAAAAACAAAAACTGGCACTGGGATCTAGGTTAATAGGTTAGTCCCAAAGATCATATAAAATAGCATATAAATGCATATAAAACATCCTATATGGATAATATAATAGCATGGAACAATAAAAAATTATAGATACGTTGGAGACGTATCAAGCATCCCCAAGCTTAATTCCTGCTCGTCCTCGAGTAGGTAAATGATAAAAACAGAATTTTTGATGTGGAATGCTACCTAACATATTTATCAATGTAATCTTCTCTATTGTGGCAAGAATATTTAGATCCATAAGATTCAAGACAAAAGTTTTATATTGACATAAAAATACTTCAAGCATACTAACAAAGTAATCATGTCTTCTCAAAATAACATGGCCAAAGAAAGTTCATCCCTACAAGATCATCTAGTTTGGCTATGCTCCATCTTTGTCACACAAAGTATTCAGATCATGCACAATCCCGATGACACGCCAAGCAATTGTTTCATACTTTAGTATTCTCAAACTTTTTCAACTTTCACGCAATACATGAGCATGAGCCATGGACATAGCACTATAGGTGGAATAGAATGGTGGTTGTGGAGAAGAAAAAAAGGAGGAAGATGGTCTCACATCAACTAGGCATATTAATGGGCTATGGAGATGCCCATCAATAGATATCAATGTGAGTGAGTAGGGTTTGCCATGCAACGGATGCACTAGAGCTATAAATGTATGAAAGCTCAACAAGAAAACTAAGTGGGTGTGCATCCAACTTGCTTGCTCATGAAGACCTAGGGCATTTGAGAAAGCCCATCGTTGGAATATACAGGCCAAGTTCTATAATGAAAAATTCCCACTAGTATATGAAAGTGACAACATAGGAGACTCTTTATCATGAAGATCATGGTGCTACTTTGAAGCACAAGTGTGGTAAAAGATACTAGCATTGCCCCTTCTCTCTTTTTCTCTAATTTTTTTGTTTTTTGGACCATCTCTTTTTTTATTTGGCATTTCCTCTTTTTTTCCCTCACACAGGACAATGCTCTAATAATGATGATCATCACACTTCTATTTATTTACAACTCAAGGATTACAACTCGATAATTAGAACAAAATATGACTATATGAATGCCTCCAGCGGTGTACCGGGATGTGCAATGAATCAAGAGTGACATGTATGAAAATATTATGAATGGTGGCTTTGCAACAAATACGATGTCAACTACATGATCATGCAAAGCAATATGACAATGATGGAGCGTGTCATAATAAACGGAATGGTGAAAAGTTGCATGGCAATATATCTCGGAATGGCTATGGAAATGCCATAATAGGTAGGTATGGTGGCTATTTTGAGGAAGTTAAATGGTGTGTTTATGGTACCGGCGAAAGTTGCGCGGTACTAGAGAGGCTAGCAATGGTGGAAGGGTGAGAGTGCGTATAATCCATGGACTCAACATTAGTCATAAAGAACTCACATACTTATTGCAAAAATCTACAAGTCATCAAAACTAAGCACTAAGCGCATGCTCCTAGGGGGATAGATTGGTAGGAAAATACCATCGCTCGTCCCTGACTGCCACTCATAAGGAAAACAATCAAAGAAACACCTCATGCTTCAAATTTGTTACACAACGGTTACCATACGTGCATGCTATGGGACTTGGAAACTTCAACACAAGTATTTCTCAAATTCACAACTACTCAACTAGCATGACTCTAATATCACCATCTTCATATCTCAAAACAATCATAAGGAATCAAACTTCTCATAGTATTCAATGCACTTTATATGAAAGTTTTTATTATATCCCTCTTGGATGCCTATCATATTAGGACTAAATTCATAACCAAAGAAAATTACCATGCTGTTTAGAGACTCTCAAAATGATATAAGTCAAGCATGAGAGTTCAAAATTTTCTTCAAAATAAAACTACCACCGTGCTCTAAAAAGATATAAGTGAAGCACTAGAGCAAATGACAAACTACTCCAAAAGATATAAGTGAAGATCAACGCGTAGTCGAATAATTATGCAACTCTGTGAATACTCTCTAACATTTAAGAATTTCAGATCTTGGTTTTTTATTCAAACAGCAAGCAAAACAAAATAAAATAAAACGACGCTCCAAGCAAAACACATATCATGTGGTGAATAAAAATATAGCCTCAAGTAAAGTTACCGATAGACGAAGACGAAAGAGGGGATGCCTTCTGGGCCATCCCCAAGCTTAGGATCTTGGTTGTCCTTGAATATTACCTTCGGGTGCCTTGGGAATCCCCAAGCTTAGGCTCTTGCCACTCCTTATTCCATAGTCCATCGAATCTTTACCCAAAACTTGAAAACTCCACAACACAAAACTCAACAGAAAACTCGTAAGCTCCGTTAGTATAAGAAAATAAATCACCACTTTTGGTACTGTTGTGAACTCATTCTAAATTCATATTGGTGTAAAACCTACTATATTCCAACTTTTATATGGTTCATACCCTCCGATACTACTCATAGGTTCATCAAAATAAGCAAACAACACAATGAAAACAGAATCTGTCAAAAACAGAACAGTCTGTAGTAATCTGGAGATTTTGAATACTTCTGTAATTCCAAAAATTCTGAAAACATAGGACGACCAGGATAAAAGTATATTGATCTATTGCAGTTGGAATTGGTATTTTATTGCTCTCTGGTAAAAAATTATAATTATTTTCGTGAGCGCTTACTTTCTGTTTTTATCAGCAAGATCAAACAACAATCACCCAAGAAGATCCTAAAGGCTCTACTTGGCACAAACACTAATTAAAACATAAAAACACATCTAAACAGAGGATAGATAGATTATTTATTACTAAATAAGAGCAAAAGGCAAAGAACAAAAATAAAATTGGGTTGCCTCCCAACAAGCGCTATCGTTTAATGCCCCTAGCTAGGCATGATGATTTCAATGATGCTCACATAAAAGATAAGAATTGAAACATAAAGAGAGCATCATGAAGAATATGACTAGTACAATTAAGTCTAACCCACTTCCTATGCATAGGGATTTTGGAGCAAACAATTTATGGGAACAAGAATCAACTAGCATAGGAAAGCAAAACAAGCACAACTTCAAGATTTTAAGCACATAGAGAGGAAACTTGATATTATTGCATCATGAATGAATTCAACAATATAACCATCACATAAAGCATTATTTTCATGATCTACAAGCATAGAAATTTTACTACTCACCACATAAGAAAATTTATTCTCATCAATAGTAGTGGGATCAAACTCAACAAAATAACTATCATGTGAGGCATAATCCAATTGAAAGTTAAAATCATGATGAAAATTTTCATGGATATCATTATTCTTTATAGCATACGTGTCATCACAATAATCATCATAGATAGGAGGGATGCTTTCATCATAATAAATTTGCTCATCAAAACTTGGGGGACAAAAAATATCATCTTCATCAAACATAGCATCCCCGAGCTTATGGCTTTGCATATCATTAGCATCATGGTTGTTCAAAGAATTCATACTAACAACATTGGAATCATGCTCATAATCCAAAGATTTAGTGCCAAACATTTTAATACATTCTTCTTCTAACACTTTGGCACAATTATCAGAATCCTTATTTTCACGAAAGACATTAAAAAGATGAAGCATACCAGGCAACCTTAATTCCATTTTTTGTAGTTTTCTTTTATAGACTAAACTAGTAATAAAACAATAAACTAAAAGATTCGATTGCAAGATCTAAAGATATACCTTCAAGCGCTAACCTCCCCAACAACAGCGCCAGAAAAGAGCTTGATGTCTACTACACAACCTTCTTCTTGTAGACGTTGTTGGGCCTCCAAGTGCAGAGGTTTGTAGGACAGTAGCAAATTTCCCTCAAGTGGATGACCTAAGGTTTATCAATCCGTGGGAGGCATAGGATGAAGATGGTCTCTCTCGAACTACCCTGCAACCAAATAGCAAAGAGTCTCTGGTGTCCCCAACACACCCGATACAATGGTAAATTGTATAGGTGCACTAGTTCGGCGAAGAGATGGTGATACAAGTGCAATATGGATGGTAGATATAGGTTTTTGTAATCTGAAAATATAAAAACAACAAGGTAACTAATGATAAAAGTGAGCGAAAATGGTATTGCAATGCGTTGAAACAAGGTCTAGGGTTCATACTTTCACTAGTGCAAGTTCTCTCAACAATAATAACATAATTGGATCATATAACTATCCCTCAACATGCAACAAAGAGTCACTCCAAAGTCACTAATAGCGGAGAACAAAGAAGAGATTATTGTAGGGTACGAAACCACCTCAAAGTTATCCTTTCTGATCGATCTATTCAAGAGTCTGTAGTAAAATAACACGAAGCTATTCTTTCCGTCCGATCTATCCTAGAGTTTGTACTAGAATAACACCTTAAGACACAAATCAACCAAAACCCTAATGTCATCTCAAGTATCCATGGGTATGATTATACGATATGCATCACACAATCTCAGATTCATCTATTCAACCAACACAAAGAACTTCAAAGAGTGCCCCAAAGTTTCTACCGGAGAGTCAAGACGAAAACATGTGCCAACCCCTATCCATAAGTTCACGAGGTCACGGAACTCGCAAGTTGATCACCAAGACATACATCAAGTGGATCACGTGAATATCCCATTGTCACCACAGATAAGCACATGCAAGACATACATCAAGTGTTCTCAAATCCTTAAAGACTCAATCTGATAAGATAACTTCAAAGGGAAAACTCAATTCATCACAAGGAGATAGAGGGGGAGAAACATCATAAGATCCATGATGAGTATATCAATACCATTGTTACACCCACAACCCCTGCTGCTATACATACTGGACCAATTACTAGAGCTCGTGCACGCCAATTGAATTATCAGGTACTTTCGTTTCTTGGTAACGATTCTAATGTTCATGAGAATATGATGCTGCCTAAATTGGATACATTTGTTTTGCTTACAAATGAAGGGCCTAGCTTGGACAAGAAAGATAAACCTTGGAGCAAGTTCAAGCATGGAGATGATGGCATGCGCAAGGGGATCAAGAATGGAGTTACAAGTGATGATTTCAGGACTTTGAAGCCACCATAAGGAGTGCATGAAGCCTTGGACGAAATATACAAGATGCCACTTCATAAGTTTTGTTCAGTGGCTATTCTAGGTGCTGTGTCACCTTATTATTGGGCCAGGCCCATGTATTTTCGAAATACTTAAGTATAGGCTATTTTTAGAGTCCATATGTGTGGGGAAACAAGAGTTAGGGTTGGTTTCAGACCCCTCCTCCAAGGGCCACGAAATCCCCCCCCCCTCTTCCTCCATATATACAGCCCTTGGGGCGTCGTTCACACTTTGGGTTTTGTTTAGATTAAAGTTCGCCATAGCTGCAACTTCGCGTACTTCGTTTGTGTTCAACGACCAGACAAAGGCGTCACAGAACCCCACCTTTCATCAATAGAGCTTTCCTCTTATATTCGCAATATCCTGATTGTAATATTAGTTTCTTGCTTGTTCTTCATTTGCCTGCAGGAAACAGACCTTCGTGGTCAGGTTGATCATGCTCCGGCGTGGTCAATAACCTCTCGGAGTTGGTTTAGTGATTGCTAAGGCACGATGTCCTCGCACGTTCGTAGTCAGATCATCAAAGTCGACTTCCTCCAAAACGATAGCCACCATCTCATCGAAAGACAGGACACCTTTGCCTCTTTCAAGTGGTATCAGAATTCCAGGTTGCTCGGTGAGAGAGTCTATTCTTCATACCTATAGTCCACGAAAAACCCAAAAAAATTAGGGTTAGTTCATCCTATCCGAACCCATCTAAGCCTTTGCATAATCTTTTCTGTATTTGCTTTGTTGAATTTGCGGTTGCATCATCGTGTCAAGTTGATGGTCTTAGTGTCTAGTCCTTTAGATTTCGGGTTCTGTTCACAGGTTGTCACGTCGCTGCTGCCATATATCACCACTGCATCATCATCATCGCTGCTGCCGTATACCACCACCGCACCAACTTCATCGCCGTTGCCATATACCACCACTACATATTCACCGCCAATCCGAGTCCATATACACCACCACCTATCCACCACCATCACGCCAATCCGAGTCCACCTGCAACATATATCCGCCACCAGTCCGAGTTCCACCAGAGTCATCGCCGTCACCAGTCCGAGTTCCATCAGATTCATCTCTGCCCCCAGTCCGAGTCCAGTATTTGTTCCTTTATTTTCGAGTTCTAGATCACGTGATAGTACGTGTCGTGACCAAGTCGGACTCTCCAACTTCCGTGCTACCCATAGTAGAAAAATAGTTCCAAACTCAAAAAAAAACTAAGTCTGGAAAATTCTGGCTAGGCAGGGTTTAGAACATTTGTAGACTTTTCCGAAAAAAAATTGTTGTGGAGCAAAAAAGAGAGGAAAAAATGCAAAAAAATCAGACTGTGCTCCTCCCTTGTTTATGTGCAGCGCCGTGATTTTGTTAGTGTTCTAGGCTCGTGTCTCTAGCACGGTCTAGCCTAGGACCAGCACAGTACCATCGTTGAGCGTTTATTCAACTTTGCATCTCTGAATTGATTATTGCTGACCCTTTTTGCTACCATATTATAAGACTTCCCAGCTCCACATACATCTACATTGTGTGTTTGACTCTCCCTGGTAATCGCTCTATCCGAGCTTTGAGAGTTTTGACTACGACGGTAGCCGATCACCGCCTGCTGCTAGGTAAGAACTGGTAAGAATTTGAGATTTGCTTGACGGATTTGTGACACCCACCACCACCTCTTGTTAATAGTCTGTAGGATCATATTCTTGTGTTTCTATTGCTGCTAACCATGGCCGGATCACAAGCCGACGAGACTGACTGTGAGAACATGACGAATAAGGAGTTGCATGATAAATTTCAGCAAATGATGAGTGAACAGGTGCAAGATGTGCTAAATAGATTTGAAGAGGCCATGGAGAAGATAGATGGCATGGAGAAGACATTTGAAACAAAGCTCGATAACAAGTTTAATGAATTGCTCGCGCATCTTCCACCACCACCACCGGCTGCACCTAACGCACCTCTACAACAAAAACAATAACAACGACTACCTCCACGTCGCGAAACAACCCTCCGCCAAGCGAGTCGTGTCCCCCTTGCACCTGGCCAAACTGTTGGTGCTGTTGTTGATGCTTCTATGGCTCTTTCTACTGCTGACGAGGAGGATGATTATGCGGGAGATTACGAGGATGAGGTTGATCAAAATCAGAACTACATGCAACCACCAGCACCACAACCACCAGGTCGTCCACATGCGAATAATCACAATGGTAGGGCTCCCCCTCAGGTACGAGATCATGACCATCTCCATAAACTGAAATTGAATATTCCACCATTCGAGGGTAGATACGTTCCTGATATATATCTTACTTGGGAGTTAGAAACCGAACAATGTTTTACATGTTTAGAATATCCCGAGGAGAGACGTGTTGCTGCTGCACTTTGTGCTGTCACTAGTTTTGCTTGTGTGTGGTGATTATATCCAAATAATATTCCAACTACTTGGGCTGAGCGTACTCGTTGGGTTCCACCATATTATCAACGTGAATTACTTCAAAAATTGCAGCGTTTAAGACAAGGAAAAATTATGTAGAGGAATATTATCAGGAATTACAAACTGGCATGATTAGATGTGGTATTGTTGAGGATAATGAAGCTATGCTTGCATGTTTTATGGGTGGATTAAATAGAGAGATTCAGACCATTCTAGAGTATAAGGAGTATAATTATATCACTCGTTTATTCCATCTTGCTTGTAAAGCTGAACGTGAAGTGCAGGATCGACAGGCATTGGCATGAACTAACTATTCTGCAGGTTGACCTTCCTCGTGGACACCGCGTGCATCCTCTACTTCCACACATTCTACTGCATCGACACCTCCATTAGCTGCCACCTCCAGCCGTGATACAAGAAAGCAGGCACAACCACCCCTATCTACCAAGAGCACACATGTCGGGCCTGTACAGAGCTCTTCTTCTTCCATGGCATCAACAGGGTACATAAGTGATATTATTTGTCGTTGTTGTAAGGGAAGAGGTCATTATGCGAGAGAATGCAAATCTCAGCATGTGATGATTGCTACTAAGGATGGTGGGTATGAGTCCGCTAGTGACTATGATGAGGAGACTTTGGCTCTTATTACACGTGAAGAACACGGTGGAGATGATTCTGATCATGAGACGCAATACATGGCTCCTGACGACGCTGACATGTATGAATGTTTAGTTGCTCAACGTGTTTTGAGTGTGCAGGTCACACAAGATGAGAAAAATTAGAGGTATAATTTGTTCCATACAAGGGGAGGTGTGAACGAATGTTCTGTTCGTGTCATCATAGATGGAGGGAGCTGCAATAACTTGGCTATCATGGAGATGGTGGAGAAGCTATCTCTCACCACAAGACCACATCCACATCCTTACTTCATCCAATGGTTAAGGTAACACATACTGTCCGTGTGCATTTTAGTATCTCTACATATGCTGATTATGTTGATTGTGATGTGGTACCTATGCAAGCATGTTCCTTATTACTTGGTAGACCATGGCAATTTGATAAAAATTCTGTACACCATGGTAGAAACAATCAGTATACTCTTGTTCATAAGGATAAAAATATTACTTTGCTTCCTATGACTCCTGATTCCATTTTGAAAGATGATATTAATAGAGCTAATAAAGCAAAACAGTAGAAAAACAAGAGAGAAAATCAGATTGTGGCAAAAGAATTTGAGCAACACATGAAGCCTAATAATAAACCATCTAATGTTGCTTCTGAAATTAAATTGAAAAGTACATGTTTACTTGCCACCAAATCTAATATTGATGATCTAGATTTCACCAAATCTGTTTGCTATGCTTTTGTGTGCAAAGAGGCATTATTTTCATTCGAGGACGTGCCTTCCTCTTTGCCTATTAGAGGGATTGAGTTCGATGACGTCTTTCCACAAGACGTGCCACCGGGATTACCACCTATTAGAGGGATTGACCATCAGATTTACTTAATTCCCGGTGCTTCGCTACCCAACCGTGCACCATAGCGTACCAATCCAGAGGAGACAAAGGAGATTATGCGTCAAGTCTAGGAGCTGCTCGACAAAGGTTACATTCGCGAATCCCTTAGTCCTTGTATTGTTCCTATTATTCTAGTGCCGAAAAGGGATGGTACATCACGTATGTGTGTTGATTGTAGAGGCATTAATAATATTACTATTTGTTATCGTCATCCTATTCCTAGGCTAGATGATATGCTTGATGAATTGAGTGGCTCTACAATTTTCTCCAAAGTTGATTCACGTAGTTGATACTCCACAGGGAATTGAAGTTGATAAAGTCAAGATTGAAGCTATTGAGAGTTGGCCACAACCCAAAACAGTCACACAAGTGAGGAGTTTCCTTGGCCTCGCTGGTTTCTATAGGCGTTTTGTGAGAGATTTCAGCACCATTGTTGCACCTGTCAACGAGCTTACAAAGAAGGATGTGCCTTTTGTTTGGGGTACTGCACAGGAAGAAGCCTTCACGGTATTGAAAGATAAGTTGACACATGCTCCTTTACTCCAACTTCCTAATTTTAATAAGACTTTTGAGCTTGAATGTGATGCTAGTGGAATTGGATTAGGAGGTGTGTTATTACAAGATGGCAAACCTATTGCATACTTTTCTGAAAAATTGAGTGGTCCTAGTCTGAACTATTCTACTTATGATAAAGAATTATATGCTCTTGTTCAGACCTTAGAAACATGGCAACATTATTTATGGCCCAAGGAATTTGTTATACATTCTGATCATTCATCTTTGAAACACAATAAAAGTCAAGCAAAACTGAACCGTAGACATGCTAAATGGGTTGAATTCATTGAGACTTTCCCTTATGTCATTAAACACAAGAAGGGTAAAGAAAATGTTATTGCTGATGCATTGTCTCATTTATACTATGCTTTCACAACTTGACTTTAAAATATTTGGTTTGGAGACCATTAAAGATCAATATGTGCACGATGCTGAATTTAAAGATGTATTGCAGAATTGTAAGGAAGGGACTTGGAACAAGTTCGTTCTTAACGATGGTTTGTGTTTCGTGCTAACAAGCTATGCATTCCAGCTAGCTTCGTTCATCTTTTGTTGTTGCAGGAGGCTCATGGAGGAGGTTTAATGGGACACTTTGGCGTCAAGAAGACATAGGATATACTTGCTACACATTTCTTTTGGCCAAAGATGAGATGGGATGTTGAGCGTTTTGTTGCTCGCTGCACTACATGTCAAAAAGCTAAGTCACGACTCAATCCTCATGGTTTATATATGCCTTTGCCTGTACCTAGTGTTCCTTGGGAGGATATATCTATGGACTTTGTTTTAGGTTTACCTCAAACAAAAAAGGGGAGGGATAGCATATTTGTTGTCGTGGATAGATTTTCGAAAATGGCACACTTTATACCATGTCATAAAAGCGATGATGCTGTTAATGTTGCTGATTTGTTCTTTCGTGAAATTATTCGCTTGCATGGTGTGCCAAATATTATTGTTTCAAATCATGATACTAAATTTCTTAGCCACTTTTGGAGATGTTTATGGGCTAAGTTGGGGACTAAACTGCTTTTTAGTACTACTTGTCACCCCCAAACTGATGGACAAACTGAAGTAGTTAATAGAACATTTTCTACTATGCTTAGGGCTGTTTTGAAGAATAATAAGAAAATTTGGGAAGAATGCTTGCCTCATATTGAATTTGCTTATAATCATTCATTGCATTCTACTACTAAGATGTGCCCTTTTGAAATTGTGTATGGTTTCCTACCTCGTGCACCTATTGATTTGTTGCCTCTTCCATCTTCGAAGAAGGTTAATTTTGATGCTAAAGAACGTGCTAAATTAATTTTAAAAATGCATGAGTTAACTAAGGAAATCATTGAGCGTATGCATGCTAAATATAAACTTGCTGGAGATATGGGTAGAAAACATGTTGTGTTTGCACCTGGAGATCTTGTTTGGTTACATTTGTGTAAGGATAGATTTCCTAATTTGCACAAATCAACGCTAATGCCACGTGATGATGGTCCTTTTAAGGTGTTAGAGAAAATAAATGATAATGCATATAAACTTGAGCTGCTTGCAGATTTTGGGGTTAGTCCTACTTTTAACATTGCAGATTTGAAGCCTTATTTGGGTGAGGAAGATGAGCTTCCGTCGAGGACGACTTCATTTCAAGAAGGGGAGGATGATGAGGAAATCAAAACCATTGTTACACCCATAGCCCCTGCTGCTATACATACTGGACCAATTACTAGAGCTCGCGCACGCCAATTAAATTATCAGGTACTTCCGTTTCTTGGTAATAATTCTAATGTTCATGAGAATATGATGCTACCTAAATTGGATACATTTGTTTTTCTTACAAATGAAGGGCATGGCATGGATAAGAGGGATGGACACTTGAGCAAGACCAAGCATGGAGATGATGGCATGCGCAAGGGGATCAAGAACGGAGTTACAAGTGATGATTTCAGAACTTTGAAGCCACCATAAGGAGCACACGAAGCCTTGGATGAAATATACAAGATGCCACTTCATAAATTTCGTCCAAAGGCTATTCTAGGTGCTGCGTCACCTTATTATTGGGCCAGGCCCATGTATTTTCGAAATACTTAAGTATAGGCTGTTTTTAGAGTCCGTATGTGTGGGGAAACAAGAGTTAGGGTTGGTTTCGGACCCCTCCTCCAAGGGCCACGAACCCCCCCCCCTCTTCCTCCATATATACAACCCTTAGGGCGTCATTTAGACTTTGGGTTTTGTTTAGATTAAAGTTTGCCATAGCTGCAACTTCACGTACTTCGTTTGTGTTCAACGACCAGACAAAGGCATCACAGAACCCCACCTTTAATCAATAAAGCTTCCCTCTTATATTCGCAATATCCAGATTGCAATCTTAGTTTCTTGCTTGTTCTTCGTTTGCCTGCAGGAAACAGACCTTCGTGGTCAGGTTGATCGTGCTCCGGCGTGGTCAATAACCTCTCGGAGTTGGTTTAGCGATTGCTAAGGCACGATGTACTCGCACATTCATAGTCGGATTGTCAAAGTCGACTTCCTCCAAAACGATAGCCACCATCTCATCGAAAGACGGGACACCTTTTCCTCTATCAATCTAACTATAATAGCAAAGCTCGCGGTACATCTAGATTGTGCCATATCAAGAACACGAGAGAGAGAGAGAGAGAGAGAGAGAGAGAGAGATCAAACACATAGCTACTGGTACATACCCTTAGCCCTGAGGGTGAACTACTCCCTCCTCGTCATGGAGAGCGCCGGGATGATGAAGGTGGCCACTGGTGAGGGATTCCCCCCTCCGGTAGGGTGCCGGAAGGGGTCTAGATTGGTTTTCGGTGGCTACGGAGGCTTGCGGTGGCGGAACTCCCGATCTAGGTTATTTTCTGGAGGTTTATGTATTTATAGGAATTTTTGGTGTAGGTATCACGTTAGGGGGGCTCCGAGTCATCCACGAGATTGGGGGACGCGCCCAGTGGGTAGGGCGCGCCCTCCACCCTCGTGGATGGCTCGGGACTCTTCTGGCCCAACTCTTTTACTCCGAGGGCTTCTTTTGGTCCATAAAAATCATCAAAAATTGGCACATCAATTGGACTCCGTTTGGTATTCCTTTTCTGTAAAACTAAAAAAAAGGGAAAACGGAAACTGGCACTGGGCTCTAGGTTAATAGGTTAGTCCCAAAAATCATATAAAATAGCATATAAAATATCCCAGATGGATAATATAATAGCATGGAACAATAAAAAATTATAGATATGTTGGAGACGTATCATCAGGCAGTCATTCTGGCTTCTCCGGTATTCTTGCAAAAGAGATATGAGCATTAAAAATGTTTTTAAATGCGTGTCTCTGTATCTTCAGCTGGCAAGGACATAGTGAAGACATTCAACACGTGCCAACAGAAAGTATATGAAGAGACAGAGAGAATTTGAGGGACAAGCACATAAGGGGTTAGGGTCCGATCACATTCACTTAGTTCAGAAAATAGCAAATTTGAAGACATAGCTATAAGTGAATGCTGTAGAGGACAGAATATATTATTCTGATCACAACCTGACATGCCTAGGCAGTACTACGTTGAACTTCCCCCAGTGCTAGGTTGAACTTCCACAAACATTGCCCAAATGGGGCTTGCGATATACCGTTGGAAAGCTATGGACATGAGTATCATGACCCGAGTTAAAAAAATTGGCAAAATGTAAGTGGTTTAAGAGCAGTTTTGAAAACCGTTTTTTCTTCATACAAAAAATATGAATCGTATTTTCGATCGCATTTCTAAACCATTTTTCGG
Organism: Triticum dicoccoides; assembly: GCF_002162155.2. NCBI lineage: Eukaryota > Viridiplantae > Streptophyta > Magnoliopsida > Poales > Poaceae > Triticum > Triticum dicoccoides. The sequence continues at coordinate 304,551,374 of NC_041390.1, read as the reverse complement.
AATGAGGCAAATAATATGGCGTTGTAAAGCTGCTGCAAAACACTTCCACATGTTGAAAGTTTTCTCTAATTCCCTATAGATAAAGAGTAATTTGGAAAATCATAGAATTTCACAGACCGAACAACCGAGTTCGTATTTTCGATGCCATTTCTAAACGGCTAGTCCAATTGAGGAAAATAATATGGCATTGGAAAGCTTATGAAAATGCGCTACTTTTTCATGTTAAATGTTTTTTCTAATTTTGAACGGTTTAAAAGTAATTTATAAAACGATACAAGTTCCATCGAGTTTGTATTTTCGAGCTAATTTTTTAACCGTACGCTTGAATGCAGCAAATGATACGGCGTGTGAAAGCTTGAGGAAATGCGAAACTTTTTGGTATATATTGTTTCTCCCAATTCCTTACAGTTTTAAGTCAACTTTGAAAATGGCTAAAAGCGCATTTTCGCCGCAATTTCTACAAACTTTATTGGAATGGGGCAAAAAATATACCGCTAAAAAGCTACCGAAAATGCGAAACATTTTCACGTTGATGGTTTTCTCTGATTCCTAGCCGTTTTCAAGTAATTTCAAAAATAACGAGATCATTCGTTCTGCCTTTATCGCTAAACATATTCTTCGAAAATGCACCGCATGAAGAACTTGAACTTCTCGGCATGTCTACTTGAACTTCACTCTATTTTTTCACGTGTTATTTTTTGCTTGTAGCTCTCCATCCGCACACCGGAATTGAGCATGTGATATACCGATGGAAAGCTATTCTAAAAACGCAACTTTCCCGTGTTGATCATTTTTTCATACTCGCGACGATTTTAAAAGTTTTTCATCTGAAATTCATTCAGTGTAGTTGGTGAACTTCCAGCTAATTTCACGTTGAACTTTTGTGACATATTTTTGTTTGTCATTTTTCTCATCCATTTCGTCAGTGTTACACAAATGATATTCTTTTTGTACAAACCTCTCTCACAATATTTTTTGAACTTTCTCCGACCGAAGACTTGAACTTACACAAATGATATTCCTATTGTTTTGAAGTAAATTAGAGAAATGACGAGATCGTGTTTTCTGCCTTCATCGCGAATGGAAATGCACTGTGTGAAGTAGTTGAACTTCTCGAGCATGTCTATTTGAACTTCACTCTTTTTTGACGTGCTGTTTTTTGCACTGCGTGAAGTAATTGAACTTTTGGGGCATGTCTGTTTGAACTTCACTTTGTTTCACTTTATTGTATTTTTCTTGTATGAAATACACACCATGTAGTACGTGAACTTTCGGTTGTTATCACTTTGAACTTCTCTCTGGTTTGTGAGAATTATTTTAAAACATAAAAAACAACATATTTTTATGTATTTTGGACATCTAAATACACAGTGAACCTCTCTCGCAAGAATTTTTTGAACTTTTCTTCGCCGAGCACTTGAACTTCTAGCAACATTTTTTTCGTTTATGAGTTGTTTTTAAAAGTGCAAAAAACGGCGTTCTGTTTTTTATTTTTTGAACAGGTAAATCCTAGGTTTTAATAAACACCAAAATTCTCTTTTATATTTTGAGTAAATAATTGTTTTTGATTTTTCAATAAACATCAAATTTGACTACCTTCTCAATTTGAACTTCATCGTTGATAATTAAACAAAAATTGATATCTATGAAAATCCTAGATGTTTTAATAAACATCAACACTTTGTGGTTGTTCCTTCAATTTTAATTTGAAGTTCTTCATTTTATTATTTAGTAACGAGAAAAATTTTTGAGCTTTTTATATACGTCGAACTTCGCTGTTATTTTAATTTGAACTTCTTAGTCTTATTCTTAGAAAAAAAATATGTTTCCAAATAAGCATCAAACAAATTTTTTAAAATTTAACTTTCATACTTCTATTTTTCCTAGAAACAAAACTAATTTGATTTTTCTGTATACATCTATTTTTCATGCTTGTCGAAAAGACGCAACTTTTTAGTAACGAGAAAATTCTAATAGGAACCACTTCCAACGGGAGAAAGATTTTTCTTTACTTCAAACTTCTTTGTTATTTTAATTTGAACTTCTTAGCCTTTTTTAGAAAAAAAATATTTTTTTAATATGCATCAAACATTTTATAAAGTGAACTTCATAATTCTATGTTTTCCTATAGTAGGAAGTAATTTGAGTTTTCCGTATACATCGAAGTACTTTGTTATTTTATTTGAACTTCTTCATTTTTTCTATTTGGACTTCTTGGTGTTACACATTTGTAACAGAAAAATCCTAGTTTTGTAATAAACATCATACACCTTCTTGGTTATGTTGAGCTAAACTTCTTGGTTTTTCATTAGTAACAGGAAAAATTCAAATTTTTGTAAAGCTCCATTTTTTGAAATTGAACCTCTTTGTTTATTATTTAGTAACGAGAAAAATCTAGGTTTTCATACACATTGAACTATTCCATTTCTTAAAATTGAACTTCTTGGTTTTTTCAATTTGGACTTCTTGTTGTTATTCATTTCATAACGGAAAATGATGAAATACTTTTTTTACGAGTTTTCAACTACTCTATTTTAAAATTTTAAATTCTTGTTTTTTAGCTTCCTTTTTTCATTCCTTAATAATTTGGAAAATCTGAATTTTGTATAGACATCAATTTTTTTTAATCTGGATTTCTTGGTTTTACTTAATTTTTGTATGTGTTTTTTTCTCCAAAAACTAGACGTGCTTGAACTTCAAGACGTGTGGTTTCTTCTTTTACTTAATTTTTCGTGAATCAAACTTCTAAATTTTCCCAACTTTCGTGAGTCCGACAATATGAAGTTCTAAATTAGATATTTCTAATAGTACATACGTATATGAAAATTCTAGCAACAAAATTTTTCCCGTAAACAACAGATTTTTTTGGAATGTGAATACGGAGAGAAGAAGATCAACACATTGGACTGGAGTTGTATGAATTACTTCAGTGAACTATGGTGTTCAAAACATTTCACTTACTGGGTAGTTTTAATACATGACTTTTCCACGTAGTAATATATGAACTTCTCCGAACATAATTTTCATTGAACACTTTTGAACACAGAACATACATGAAAGAGGTTGAAGATATGAGTACGGATTCATCAAATGTGAGGTAATTCTTTGGAAGCTCTTTTTTAAGAGTGCAATGTCAAAAGAAGTCTCACATCCATTGAACTTCATAACTTGGAGTTTTCAACTTGCAAAAATATTAACTCTCAAACATCAACAAAATAACCTCAAGAAGAAGAAAAATATCAAACTATCAATTCTCATTGGCATTTCAACAAGCATGTACACAACACATAATCATAACATGTTCTTTGCATCAATTTACAATATGGTGACCATCAGTAGCTGAGATAGAGGTTCCTTTTTTAGGCGAGGCTCCTGAGAAGACCACTGTCACTGCTTTTTTTGTCAGCTGCCTTGCCAAAACTTTTTGCTGAACTTCCAAACCTTTTGTACTGTGTCTATGGGGAAGGTCGATGAGAGGCACCGAGGAAGGTGCCACCAGTGCTGGGCACTAGGAGTGCTGCACGGTTGCATGAGGAACTTAGAAGAAGCTAACTAGGATGAAGGTCACTTGTTAGGCCACGGGCAGATCACTTTTCTTGCACGGACACACACAATAGAGAAAAGGGTGGAACGCCATGTCGATCATGGTAGGGAAGATCTACCTCCTCACGTCATTGTGGTCAGTGACGAGCAGCGGGAGGGGCGGCTGGAGCAGCTGAGCTTGCCGGCGCGAGGGACGGCGAATTTTTCTGAGTTCGCCCCGTGCCCCCGAAGTGCTCTTCGTACTGCTGCTGAAGTCCAAATCCACCTTGTTCTGAAGGAGGGGTCGTCCTCACGCCGAAAGAAGGTGATGTCCATGGAAACGAAAATAATATATTTTACACATTGAGCTTCATCTAGCAGGCAATTGTACATACGGTTTATACGTTGAATTGTTTTCAATGTTTAGTCATAAATACAAATAGGGAGAAAGAACAAGAGAGGGAGAGCCGCACGCGAGCGTTGTGACCATCAGTTTAACTACTACTCATTTAGGGGAGCCGGGCGAAGGCGAGCTGCACCTCTTCTAGGGCCACACCCATGGCACGGGTGAGGCACGGTTGTCTCCTGCAATTTTACATGTGGTCTGACGCACGCGATGAAGGTCATGGCTGGCACCCCATGAAGGTCAGGTAGGGGCGCATGGTGACCAACAACCGTGGATGTGCAAAGGACTTGCACGGGAGATGCACGGGTGTTGCCAGGAAGTGAGACATGGCCATGCATGGTGGGAGTGGGGCAGCGATGGGTAGTGGCAGCATACGGAGGTCGGCCACATTGGCGGCGAGCGCGGAGGTTGCAGGAGACACGAGGTAGGCTGTGGGGATCGGGATGGTTCGGCGGCGGCGCGTGCTAGTGAGGCAGTAGGGGAATGACCTGAGGTGGTGTGGATGGAACGCCATGGTGGGCAATGAGCTACGGCGGGATGCATGTGCACGGGATCCGCGACGGGATGCGTGTGCGCTGGATCCGTGGCCGGCGGCGCGTGGTATGGCCGGATCCATGGAGGAAAGGTCCTGGCGGAGGCTAGTGGGGAGAGAGGGCGTGGTGGCCAGCGAGCTGGTGGAGGCGGATGGCAGCCGCGACAGGCGACAGTGGGTGGCGCGCTGTG
>NC_041390.1:304527708-304545787 GCF_002162155.2 Triticum dicoccoides | reverse complement strand
GCCCTGGATCGTGCCTCCCCGCTGTGCCCCGCCCCAAAGAGGCGCGCCGCCATCGACCCCCGGATTAGGCCGCTGCGCCCCGCCCCAAGTATTGGATCCGGCCGCCGCGCTGGCTGTCCCTGATCCTCGCCTGTCCGCCTCCACATCCGCGTGAGGGGATGCCAAGCCCTCATGCTCCTCCATCGGCAGCCACAGGAGGGCCTCTCGCGCACCTTCCCTTCCTATCTTCCTTCTCCTTCCTTCTCCCGCACACCCTCTCACTTCTCTCTGTTCTCCTGCAGGTACCCGCCATAGCCACCATGGACAGCAGCCATGCGGCAGGAGCTCGCCATCGAAGTCCCCCGAGCACCGTCCGCCCTGAATCTAGCCGGGAACCGGGCGAGGCCGAGCCCTCGCGCCCAGATCCACGCGTGGCTCAGTGCCACAACCACCATCACCGGAGATCCGACAGAGATCAGCAACCCCACGACCTCTACCTCCCAACCCCCGCGTACCCGCCGCCCCAGCCAGTGTGTCGCCCTATGCACTCCACCGCCGGCAGCAAGAGCTTGGACGCCGCCACCACCACGCAGACTCCTCCCGGTGGGTCACAACCATCGCAGCAATCTGGAGGTTCACCGCGGCTACCTCGAGCGGTTCAACTGACGCGCCCCCGCTTCTGGAACCACCTGCCAGGACGACCACCACCCCTCCCTCCTCCTGTTGCAGGTGACCTTCCTCCTCCTGCTGAAGCTGACCTTCCTTCCTCCTGCTGCTTAATCTTGTTGTCTTGGATGATTAAACCACGTCACATTCTGCTCGTTTCAATTCTGCAGCGGCGTATCACATAGAGAAGTTCGACCCGGACAACCGCTTCAGTTTGATGTCACTGCATAGTGCAGCTTTTTATGCTCTTTTCTTGTTTTGACAAAAATGTTGTTTTTGTAGATTTGTGCACATAAAGTTCAAAAAAATAATGGAGATAAGCGTCAAGTATGTGTGTGTGTGTGTGGTGGTGAGGTTGAGGTTCAAAAAACGTGTGTGGTGATGGTGAGGTTCAGAAGAACATGTGTGTGCTGGAGAAATTCACTAGCTTTTTTAATCGGGACACAAGTAATAGCTTATTTTGTGCAAACATAAAGACAAAAAAATGTATGCGTATTTTATAAAAAAGAAATTAACAAATGGTCATGTATCGTCCCATGAAAATTCATGCATATGAAAAAGGGAAATTCGGAAGGTCGGGGGTGATGAACAGAGAAGTTCATGTATCAATGTTGAGGAAGGTCAGGACAAAGGTACTCAACCCACTGTGGTGTCTCACACCAACTATACATGCTCAATGACCTCTCTGTTCATCAAGAAATTCAAGTTTCCTTAAGCCACATTGTTGTGCTGTGAAAATGCGTTGGTTCTATGCGCCTTGGAGAAAAATGGGTTTGAAAATCTTGTTTTCGTGTTGTCCCACTGAAAAATGCCTTCATTTCTTTCTTAAACAAGTTAAGTGTTGTGAGAATTATTGGTTTTTTATCTCTCTATCATTACATGATAGTGAACATATCAACTAAAAAAACACATCTGATGATTTCATACGTTTTTAGAATTCGGATAGTTCAAGGTGTGTCTGATGAGAAAGTTTGTACACTATAAAAAAATGTGGCTAACAATTCAAGGGAGTGCACATTGTTCAATTCTTGAACATCAAAGACAAAAATATGAGGAAGTTAAAAAAATCAAATAATATAACGAAGAAGTTCAAATTAAAACAAGAGAGTAGTTCAATCTATATAAAAAAACTCAGATTTTCCTTCTTACTAAATAAATATAACCACGAAGTTCTATTAAAAAAGCGAAGCAGTTCGATAATAATTACAAAAGTCGAATTTTTCCCGTTACTCAAAAATAAAAACCAAGAAAGTCCGAAATTTTAAAAAATGCACGCAATTCAATGTTTAATTATGAACAAAAACCATGACGGAAGTTCAAAAGTAAATACAGAGAGCAATTCAAAAACCGATATGATGAAGCGCATTTTTCTGGCGAAGAAGGTTGTTCCTAAAAAACCTAGAAGTTCAAATTCAAATAATGGTGTAGTTTGAAGTTTAAAAAAATCCAGAATTTCGCTTTTGAAAAAATAAATAAAAACTTAGAAGTTCAATTTAGAATAACAAAGCATAAAATACGTCACATAAAATGCTCTGTTATTCTAAATTGAATTTCGCTTTTGAAAATATAAGAAGTTCATAGTGAAAACAACAAGAAGTTCAAGTACTGCAAGGAATGCATTTCAGGTGAGAATAAAAGTATAGAAAAATAAAAGTTTAAAAAGTTTGTTGAAAGAAGTTCAAGTGATCTTTCCGGGGAAGTTCAAAAATTCTTGCGAGAGAGGTTCACCTTGTATTTCCTTGTTCGATTTTTTCCGTAATAAAATCGAATACAATTCTTTACTCAAAATATAAAAAGGTGAAGTTCAAATTGAAACAACAGAGAAGTTCGGAGTTTATAAAAACCAGGGATTTACCTATTCAAAAAATAAAAAACACACGCCATTTTTTGCACTTTTAAAAACAACTCAGAAACGAAAAAATGGTTGTTAGAAGTTCAAGTGCTCGGCGAGGAAAAGTTCAAAAAATTCTTGTGAGAAAGGTTCACCATGTATTTAGATGTCCAAAATACATAAAAATGTAGTTTTTTGTGTTTTAAAATAATTCTCTTAAACCAGAGAGGGGTTCAAAGTGATAACAACCGGAAGTTCACGTGCTACATTGTGTGTATTTCATATAAGAAAAAAATACAATAAAGTGTAACAGAGTGAAGTTCAAACAGACATGCCCTAGAAGTTCAACTACTTCACGCGGTGCAAAAAGCAACACGTCAAAAACAGAGTGAAGTTCAAACAAACATGCCCCAGAAGTTCACACAGTGCATTTTCGTTCGCGATGAACGCATAAATCGTGATCTCACCATTTTCTAATTTACCTCAAAATGACAGGAATATCATTTGTGTAAGTTCAAGTCCTCGGTCGGAGAAAGTTAAAAAAATTATTGTGAGAAACGTTTGCACAAAAGGAATATTATTTGTGTAACACTAAGGAATGGATGAGAAAATTACAAACAAAAATACGTCACAGAAGTTCAACGTGAAAACAACAGGAAGTTCAACTACTACGCTTAATGAATTTTAGATGAAAAACTTTTAAAATCGTCGCGAGTATGAAAAGATGATCAACACGGGAAACTTGCGTGTTTACAGCAGCTTTCCATTGGTATATCACCTGCTCAATTCCGGTGAATGGATGGAGAGCTACTTGCAGTGGATGGAGATCTATGAGAAAAAAACACGTGAAAAATAGAGTGAAGTTCAAGCACACACGCTGAGAAGTTCAAGTTCTTCACGTGGTGCATATTTGAAGAATCTATTTCGCGATAAAAGCAGAATGCATGATCTCGCCGTTTTCGAAATTACTTGAAAACGGCCAGGATTCAGAGAAAACCATCAACATGAAAAAGTTTCAAATTTTCCGTAGCTTTTCAGAGGTAAATTATTTGCCCCATTCCGATAAAGTTTGTAGAAATTATGGCAAAAATACGTTTTTAACCATTTTAAAAAGTGACATAAAACCGTAATGAATTAGGAGAAACAATATATACAAAACAGTTTCACATTTCTTCAAGCTTTCCAACGCCGCATCATTTGCTGCATTTGGACGTACAGTTAAAAAATTAGCTCGAAAATACGAACTCGGTGGAACTTGTATCGTTTTCTAAATTACTTTTAAACCGTTCAAAATTAGAAAAAACTTTTAACATGAAAAAGTAGCGCATTTTCGTAAGCTTTCCAACGCCATATTATTTGCCTCAATTGGATTAGCCGTTTAGAAATGGCATCAAAAATACAAACTCGGGTGTTCCGTTTGCGATATTCTATGATTTTCCGAATTACTCTTTAACTGTAGGGAATTATAGAAAACTTTAAACATGTGGAAGGATCGGTTTTGCAGCAGCTTTCCAACGCCATATTATTTGCCTCATTCCGATAAACGGTTTAAAAATGCGATCGAAAATATGATTTACATTTTTTATATGAAGAAAAAACGATTTTCAAAACTGCTCTTAAACCGCTTACATTTTGCCAAAAATTTAACTTGGGTCATGATACTGATGTCAATAGCTATCCAATGGTATATCGCAAGCCCCATTTGGACACCTTTTAGCTGAAGTTCAACCTAGTACTCGGGGAAGGTCAGGCGCGTTACTCGGGAAGTTCATGTTGTGATCAGAATATTATTCTGATCCCGTGATCAGAATAGTGTTTATGTGTGTGTGTGTCTATATATATATATATATATATATATATATATATATATATATATATATATATATATGATACTATTCATCACCTAGGGTGCAGAATAAGTTATTCTTCATCCCAGGTAATTTTACGATCGTTTCATAAATAAATTATGTTTAAAATACAAATAGTTACATTCATATTGATTCACTACATAAAATTTGACATAAGATCAGAAAAATGCATTTTATGTATATTTTACACTATGCTTTACGTTTGTAATTTTAAGTAACATAAATATTTTTTACTGTAACTATATATTTTCTTACGATCTAGTTTTACGTATAAAATAAGACAAAACTTACGGGACGTAAAATTATGGTGCATTGATGGTAAAATAGAGGGGGGGGGTGAAGAATAACTATTCCTCACCCAGGGTGACGAATAGTGTATATATATAGGACAAATGTTTCCTACAAGTAGTGGTAGTTACCACCACTTGCGTTTTGTATGTTGTATGTAGTATCTGTCGAAACAGGCAGTATGTATGTGTAGTATGTAGTATATAATAATGTTTAGGTAGTATATATACTAATTTTTAGGTAGTATGTATCATATTTTGAGTATATTCTTTTTTTACGTACAAATATGTACGTATTTCATAAATATAACAAAATCTTTGTGCTCATGTGCATTTTTTCGTGTAACTAGCTTTGTAATATCTTAGATATAGTATATGAACATATTTAAAATGATAAAATACTATATATAATAGCACATGGTAGTATGTGAGACATGTGGGGTAACTACCCCCAGGTGGTAGGGAGACCAAATCAACATTGCGAAGATAAACTTTGAAGTCAAACCAATGTTGAAGACAAACCAAACATGAAGATAATGCAATCATGACACCAAATGAAAATCTTCAAGAAAGTGTGGTGGTGGCGTTATCCGCCGTATAGGAAATATTACACTCAGACACGGCACACAATTATTGTGGCGCTCCGAAGTTAAATTCCACATTAATGTATTCACACTTATTAAGAAGTCTTCATGAATTGAAGATATATGTTACTTCGTGTGTTGCACATCTAAGTCATCAACATGCATAAGCGTTAGGATGTGTGTCCATTCACAGGACAATCGAGGATTCTAAGATATTTAGCTCACACCACAGCTTGCAAAACCTTTTCTCATCCAAGGACTTCGTGAAGATATCTGCCAATTGCCCTTCTGTGTTGACGTGAATGATATCAATGTCTTCCTTCATGACATGATCTCTGAGAAAGTGATGATGGATCTGAATGTGCTTTGTCTTCGAGTGTTGAACTGGATTGTTGGCAATCTTGATGGCGCTTTTATTGTCGCAGTAGAGTGGCACATTTTTCAAGTTGATGACATAATCCTTGAGAGTTTGCTTCATCCAGAGAAGCTGAGCGCAGTGAGATCCAGCAGCAATGTATTCAGATTCAGCAGTGGAGGGTGATACACAGTTCTGCTTCTTTGAATACCAACAGACAAGAGATCGTCCAAGAAAGTAACACGTGCCTGATATGGACTTGCGATCAACTTTGTCACCAGCATAATCAGAATCTGAAAATTCAACTAGATCAAACTCTGAGCCCTTTGGATACCATAATCCTAGTGTTGTGGTGTGAGCCAAATATCTAAGAATTCGCTTCACAGCGAGGTGATGCGATTCCTTTGGTGCCGCTTGGAATCGGGCACACATGCAAATGCTAGGCATTATATATGGCCTAGATGCACATAAGTACAATAAAGAACCAATCATGGAGCGGTATACCTTTTGATCGAACTCTTTACCATTGTCATTGGGGCCCAATTGGCCTTTGGTTGGCATTGGCATCGTATACCCTTTGTAGTCTTGCATTCCAAACTTCTTCAGGCCGTCTTTGAGGTATTTCTCTTGTGATATGAAAATGTCATTTCTTTGTTGATGGATTTGAAGACCAAGGAAGAATTTTAGCTCTCCCATCATGGACATCTGATATTGCTCTTACATCATATGCCCAAACTCATCACTATATCTCTTATCAGTGCAGCCGAAGATAATGTCATCCACATAGATTTGGCATACAAATAGTTCACCATCATATGTCTTCGTGAAGAGAGTGGGATCTAGAGAACCAGGTTTGAAGCCTTTGCTCTTTAGGAAGTCTTTGAGTGTGTCATACCAAGCGCAAGGTGCTTGTTTGAGGCCATATAGTGCCTTGTTGAGCTTGTACACCATGTTAGGATGCTTTGGATCTTCAAAACCAGGGGGTTGAGCAACATATACTTCTTCAATTTTGCCGTTGAGGAAGGCACTCTTCACATCCATTTTGTACACAAGAATATTGTTGTGGTTAGCCTAGGCTAGCAGTATACGAATGGCTTCAAGCCTAGCGACAAGAGCAATGGTTTCATCAAAGTCAATTCCTTCCACTTGTGTGTAACCTTGGGTAACGAGACGAGCCTTGTTTCTGACAACATGGCCATGCTCATCTTGTTTGTTGTGATAGATCGATTTGGTGCCAACAATATTGTGCTTGCGAGGATCAGGACGCTTAACTAGCTCCCAGACATTATTCAGCTCAAACTGTTGAAGCTCTTCCTGCATAGCTTGAATCCATTCGGGTTCCATGAAGGATTCATCAACTTTCTTGGGTTCATATATAGAGACAAATGCAAAGTGACCACAAAAATTTGCTAGCTGTGTTGCTCTCAAATGAGTGAGTGGACCAGGTGCATTGATACTATCGATGATCTTCTCAATTTGTACTTCATTTCCCATGCGAGCATGGGCAGGACGAAGACTTTGCTCTTGTTGATTGTCATTAGTTTCAGCATTGTCTTTAGACTAACCATTGTCTTCATGTTGATTTAGTGCTGATATGATAATTTCCTCTTCAGCCTGTTCCTCGGTGGGTATGATTTCTCTAGTACCCATTAGCTTGATAGATTCACTTGGTGTGGCTTCATCTAGCACATTTGGCAGGTGCTCTCTTTGCGAGCCGTTAGTCTCATCGAACCGCACATCTACAGTTTCAACCACTTTATAGTGAAAGAGGTTGAAGACTTTTGTAGGTGTGCGAATCCTTTCCGTAACCAAGCATGAAACCTTCATGTGCTTCCGGTGCAAATTTTGAAGTGTGATGTAGATCTTTGATCTAGCACCTAGCACCAAAGACCTTGAAATAGATGACATTTGGCTTCTTACCAATCAGGAGTTCATAGGATGTCTTCTTGAAGAATTTATGAAGATAAACTCTGTTGATGATGTGGCAAGCAGTATCAATGGCTTTAGGCCAGAACTTCCTTGGAGTCTTGTACTCATCGAGCATCGTATGTGCCATCTCAATGAGGGTTCTGTTCTTGCGCTCCATGATGCCATTCCGCTGAGGTGTGTATGGAGCAGAGAACTCATGTGTGATGCCCAATGTATCAAGATAAGTGTCGAGGCTGGTGTTCTTGAATTTTGTGCCATTGTCACTCCTGATGTGCTTGATCTTGATGCCATAATTAGTCATGGCACGATTGGCGAAGTGTCTGAAGACATCCTGCACTTCAGTCTTGTAGAGAATTATGTGCACCCAGGTATATCTTGAATAATCATCAACAATAATGAAGCCATAAAGATGTGCAGTGGTAGTAAGGTAGAGTAGCAAGTAGGGCCAAATAAGTCCATGTGTAGCAGCTTAAAGGAGCGTGATGTAGTCATGGTTGTCTTTGAGGGATGCTTGGCCCTAGTCATCTTCCCAGCTTCACAAGCACCACATAGATGATCCTTCTTGAACTTGATGCCCTCAATGCCAATGATATGCTTCTTCTTCACAAGAGTGTGCAAGTTCCTCATGCCCACATGTCCTAGCCTCTGATGCCAGAACCAACAGTCTGAAGCTTTTGCTAGAAGACATACGACAAGATGTGGTCCTGCGGAGAAATCTACCATATACAGATCGTCTCTTTGATACCCTTCGAAGACTAGGGATATGTCAGATTCCATAACTACAAGGAAACGATACTTTCCAAATATCACAATCATGTTCAGACCACAAAGCATTGAGACAGACATTAACTTGAATCCAAGGGATTCAACAAGCATCACTTTATCCATGTGTTGATCCTTTGAGATTGAAACTCTACCTAGGTCCAATACCTTGCTTTTACCAGTGTCAGCGAACATGATGTGGGTTTTAGTAGATGGACGTAGGGTTGAATCCATGAGAAGACTTCGATCACCAGTCATGTGGTTAGTGCATCCACTGTCCATAATCCACTTAGTAGATTTTGGAGTCATACCCTACTGTGCAGTTGGTGGGATAGGCTCCACCAAGAGTATTGTGAAGCATAAACATGTAACGACCAAGCATATTATCAAAGTTAAGATTCTTGTTTGGTAAGATTTGATGCTCGTCAAGAAACCCTAGGACGAAATACATGGTAAGACCATTTTGGCATTTTATCTTGCGTCCCACAAGATGGTTTAGGTCCCCAGCATTAGCGTCAGAAGTCTTTGATTTTCGGCTGGAGACCTTTCCCTACAATAGAAACTTAATTCTTCTTAACCACCCACATCTTCAGGGGTGGCTTACAAGCAATGAGTCTAAGTGCAGCATCTTAGAACTTTGGCTTTGGATCCCTAGCAAATAGCCTTGCAGGAGGTGAATAATACTCATAAGAATATGCAGAAAAGTTCTTTGTTTTATGAACATGGCGGTTTGAAGACACACACTCATATTCATGAGTCTGAGTATTGTTTTGCTTGCAAAACATTAGCATTAGTGTGACCTTGTGAGGTCCTCTATCTATATGAAACCTTTGGGCCATATGAAGCCTTTGGTATGGGGTTTGTCTTCTTTGCAGGTGGTGTCATGGTGACATTCACGGGAAGCTTCTCAAGACAACTTTTGGTGATAGAGGCAGGGTGTCCCGATCTTTCGATGAGATGATAACTACCGATTTGGTGGAGACGACTTTGACGATCCGACTACAAACATGCACGACGTTGCGCCTTAGCAATCGCTAAACCAATCTCCTGAGGTTATTGACCACGCCGGAGCACGATCAACCTGACCACGAAGGTCTATTCCTGCAAGCAATCGAAGAACGAGCAAGAATATGATAAAAGCAATCTGAATATTGCGAATATATATGAAGTATTGATAAAGGTGGGGATCCGTAAGCAGTCTTGGTCTGGTCTTCGGACACAAACGAAGTACACGAAGTTGCAATGGCTAACTTTTAACTAAACAAATCCCCAGGGAAAAGCTACTAGATGGATCTACTTATATAGGAGCAAGGGGTGGCGGCCTAGGAGGTGGGAGGACGTCCCAAGGCAGCCTAAAACTAACCCTAGGTCGTACAAGGCCAATCGGCCCAAGTGGAGGTGATGCAACACCTTTGGACTTGTTGTTTGACTCGGATTCTGCTGCAGCGTTTGATTGTTTCGTCGATATCTCAACGCTCCGGACGAATGTAAAGGTGAATCCAACTGTGCTGGAAAGAGCACAAAATCTAGAATCCAACAAAAAAAGAATCACCCAGTTCGGAGTCCGTATGAAAAAGTTGTTGGCATTTTGAGTCAGGTATGTCTGTGCAGTCCGAATCTGAATCCAGAATGTGAGAGACTTGGACTCTATCTTCTCTTGGCTCAAAAGTGACGTGAGAGTACTTTTTGAACAACACTTAAACATCTCTTTCTCCCTTATCTTCATATGTGAATTGTACAAATATCCCATACACCTGTAATTAGACAGAACACAAAAGTGTGTGAAGTATTTTCGTTCTGGATGACATAAATAGATTATTAAATAGTTTGCACTAGAAATCACCTGACAAATATGCATGTATGCAATATTTTTGGTCGTATCCAAGGTAGTCATGTCCTCATCATCCTCCCCTTTTTGAAAACAAAGTCGTCCTCGGCGTTGCTTAATCTGAAATGTGGCTAAGAAAAGAGACAAGGTATACATGTTGTATATGTATATGTCATCCATTTTTACTTCCCTTGATTTTTGCACATATGACACATGTATACATGAGTAACTTTCATATATCATAAAATATAAAGGCAAAATATTATCATAAGTAGAAGGCATGAAAATATTGCAACTCAGTTTGCACATATAAGTGAAGCTCTTATTCCTATCAAATGATTGACAATATTCATCATTAAACCATCCCAATATTGGTGAATAAACCTTACTTGCATCAAATTTACATGCTACAACATTCTTAAATAAGCAAACATGCAGTAAGTCATTGGACACAGAATCATCACCAAGATTAGAGGTCATATCAAAATGATTAAACATTGGTTCTTTTGCATCAATAGTTAATTCAATGGGTGCACTCAAAATTGTTGGTATTTCAGTTGTTTGATCACATGATGCATTCATGATAGTAACATGATTCTCTAAAATAGGTGGCGTACTCAAATCAACAGGTAACTCAACACATGATGTATTTAAGTTAATTAGGGATGCATCATTCTCATGTGAAGTTATATCATCAATACCTTTACTGTTACCTTGTCGCAAAGACGTAGCAGATGTCGGTATGGACAATGACAATGTACCATACACTTGAGATGATGTCGCACTCACAATCTGAGGTGTGGCTGCTCTAGTAGGTGCAACGGTGGAGGAATCAACCGATGGTAGTGAGCATAAATTGGAATAGTAGTTGTTGTAGTCACCCAATGCATCCTCCTGTAACTGTCTCTCAAAGGTACAAGCACGAACATACATACCAGTAATGCAACGAGGAATATACCTAAATCTTGCCTGAATATCATGGTTCAAACCACCAAAAAATCTATTCATTGTATCATCCTCAGATTCTTCTATGTCACAATGATGCATATAAGATTTGAACTCTTGGTAGTAAGCATGAACAGTTTTATTGCCTTGTTTAAATTGTTCACATTTGCGAAGTAATTCACGACGATAGTAAGGAGGGAAAAATTGTTGTCTCATTACATGTTTCAAATCTTTCCAGGTTGTGGGTTGGTTATCAATGTTTTTCTTACAATGCACACTCCACCAAACAAAAGAAAAACCATTAAATGCTCTAGTGGCAGCTCGTACTCGCTCAAGTTCAGAAAAGTCATGGTAACTAAAAACTTGTTCTACTTCAAGCTCCCAATCTAGATAAATAGCAGGATTAAATCTACCCTCAAATGATGGTAAAGAGATAACCTGACCATGTGCTTGTGTGTGTTGTCCCAACTCTCGTGATGGTGAAGATGTGTTCATCGTCCAAGAACTTCTTTCTCCGGAACCTGTCATGATTAGTAGAAACAAGAAACAAAATTCGAGAATAATGTTCCTATGAACTACTAGGATGTGGTTGTAGCGTGCTCACAGTAAAGCAAATATCAATATCTTACAAGTTCTTACCATGCGACAGGTGGTAACAGGCAACCAGCGGTGTCAAATAAGTCCGAAGATTGTGTAAAGCGATTGCCAGGGGAACGTACGTATACACGGTGTAGAAATATGTGGAGCTGGGTTGGCTATATATGGTAGCAAAAGATTAGCAAAAATCAATTCAAAGATGCAATGTTGAATAAACGCTCAACGACGGTACTGTGCTGGTCCTAGGCTAGACCGGACTAGAGACGCGAGCCTAGAACACTAATGAGGTCACGACATAGCACAACTAGCATCAATGAAGGATAAGTAGCTCTGGACAGCAAGATATAAGTGAAGATCACAACGGCAATAAAGATAATGATGAATAACAACTGCCAAGCAGGATATATAACAACTCTCTCTCCAACTTTACTCTTGAAAAGTTTGCTACTAACACAAGCTTTCCAATGCAAAAAGAACCACTCAATTCTGAATTGATATGAGGAGTCAAAGAATTCTAAAACTGGCCTGAAAAACTGGAACAAACTGTATGTGCGAACTTCGGAGGGCAGAAAGACCTATTTAGAATATGATTTTGAGACGCCAAATATTGAACTATCTTTTGCAACTATTCAGATGCGTCTAGTCGCTAGCTTTAATTTGAGTACTTGTGGAGCCAAAACGGAGTTCGTATGAGGAAGTTATGCCTTTTTTACTGAACAGTGCACAAAACAGATTTCAGTCCGAATTCAACTACGAGATTGAGTCTAGATAGATCCGAATTTTTTTTTCTCTTCTCTCGCTTTTTTTTATCACACTTTTTTTCTTTTTCTTTTTTTTCTTTTTTTTTCTCCCTCTTTCCAAGACAAACTAGATAAGATGCAGATTGGATCAGGCGAAGATGTGAATGACCTCAACTATGATTATGACAACGAACAGTGCATAACACATGGTGAAAATTGATGGATGGGATGGTGGACATCGGAAGGGATAATGATGCAGCGGCGGCGTGACTAATGTGAACAGAACTCGAAACTCTAAAGGAACTAGACACTAAGACCAGCAACTCGACACGGCGATGCAACCGATAATTCAATAATGCAAACAATGAAAAGAAAAATGCAAAGGCTCAGACTGGCTTGGACAAAGGATGAATAGATCTAACTTTCTTTTGTGGCTTTTTCTTGGACAATAGGTAAGAAAATAAATCTAATCTAGGGAAAACTGGAAATTCTCACCGAGCAACCTGAAAACTGATACCACTTGATAGAGGCGGGGTGTCCCGATCTTTCGATGAGATGATAACTACCGATTTGGTGGAGACGACTTTGACGATCCGACTACAAACGTGCACGACATTGCGCCTTAGCAATCGCTAAACCAATCTCCTGAGGTTATTGACCACGCCGGAGCACGATCAACCTGACCACGAAGGTCTATTCCTGCAAGCAATCGAAGAATGAGCAAGAATATGATAAAAGCAATCTGAATATTGCAAATATATATGAAGTATTGATAAAGGTGGGGATCCGTAAGCGGTCTTGGTCTGGTCGTCGGACACAAACGAAGTACACGAAGTTGCAATGGCTAACTTTTAACTAAACAAATCCCCAGGGAAAAGCTACTAAATGGATCTACTTATATAGGAGCAAGGGGTGGTGGCCTAGGAGGTGGGAGGACGTCCCAAGGCAGCCTAAAACTAACCCTAGGTCGTACAAGGCCAATCGGCCCAAGTGGAGGTGATGCAACACCTTTGGACTTGTTGTTTGACTCGGATTCTGCTGCAGCGTTTGATTGTTTCGTCTATATCTCAACGCTCCGACGAATTTGAAGGTGAATCCAACTGTGCTGGAAAGAGCACAAAATCTAGAATCCAACAAAAAAAGAATCACCCAATTCGGAGTCCGTATGAAAAAGTTGTTGGCGTTTTGAGTCAGGTATGTCTGTGCAGTCCGAATCTGAATCCAGAACGTGAGAGACTTGGACTCTATCTTCTCTTGGCTCAAAAGTGACGTGAGAGTACTTTTTGAACAACACTTAAACATCTCTTTCTCCCTTATCTTCATATGTGAATTGTACAAATATCCCATACACCTGTAATTAGGCAGAACACAAAAGTGTGTGAAGTATTTTTGTTCTGGATAACATAAATAGATTATTAAATAGTTTGCACTAGAATCACCTGACAAATATGCATGTATGCAATATTTTTGGTCGTATCCAAGGTAGTCATATCCTCATCATTTGGGCACCCAGATCTTCTTCAAAGGTGGTCCATTCCTGCAGTTAGTACCAATAAACCTGGCAAACACTTCACCATTATGATTCTTAAACAGCTTATAATTGACATCAAAGGATTCATCAATGATAATGGGTTTAGCACAAGTGAAGCCAGATAAGGTGGATGGGTCCACTGAAGGGCCCTTTGCAGCAACCCATGTGGTTTTGGGGTACTACTCAGGCTTCCAGTCAAAACCATCAACATTCATTTTCCTCTTGAACCCAACACCCTCTTTCCTAGGGTTTCGGTTCAGAATCTATTTCTTGAGGACATCACATAGTGTCTGATGCCCTTTGAGGCTTTTGTACATGCCTGTTTCAAGTAATGTCTTCAACCTAGCATTCTCGTCAGCAATAGTAGTGGTATCCTCAGTAGAGGGGTTAGTTATCACATCAACAGTTGAAGATATTGCAACATCAGAGGCAGTGGAACATTCAGCAATAGAGACAACATTATCACGCTCAAGACATTTTAAACATGATGGCACACAATCTTCCTGGGCGGAACTGATCTGTTGAGCGAGTAGTGAATCGTTCTCCATTTAAAGATCTTCATGAGACTCTCTCAGTTTCTCTAGATCTTGCTTCCTTTGAAGATAATCATAGGAAAGCTTCTCATGAGTAGCTGAGAGTGTTTCATGACGACTTTCAAGTTCCTAGTACTTAACACGAAGATTTTAATGTCTTCGATTAAGGACTAAGTTCGATTCATTTCTTCGTCCAACAGGTCATCGCTTTTGTCTAGCAACTTTTGAATATGTTCCATAGCAGTTTGTTGTTCAGTTGCAATTTTAGCAAGAGTCTTATAGCTAGGTTTGGATTCACACTCAGAGTCATATTCACTGGATGTTTGAAAGTAAGCATTGTGTGAGTTTACCTTAGCACCTCGTGCCATGAAGCACTAGGATGGAGAAGATGAATCAGGTTTGAAAGTCGTCGTTTTAAGTGACTCCTTGAATTCGTGGAACCAAGGGTCCTGACGAGTTTGATGACCTTCATAAAAATTAGAGATCCGGTCCCATATAAGCTTCGCATTACAAAGATGCATAATGCGCCTGAACTCGTCTCTGGCAGGCAGGAGCATATGATATCCTTCGCCATAGTATCCAGCCGAGTATACTTGCAAATGTCATCAACATGCGCCATTTTGCATAAATTGGTAAGACCAACCTCCGTGATGGTCCACAACCCATTGTTCATTGCCAGGAGACGCTTCCTCATCATGGCCTTCCATTTTGGATAATCATAACTATCAAAGATAGGGCACGCAGCGGAGACCTTGATTATCACTACAGTCGACATAGCTAAAACTCCAGGTGGTTAAACCGAATCACATAGAACAAGGGAGCACCTTGCGCTGATACCAATTGAAAGTTCTAGTTATCAACTAGAAGGGGGTGAATAGGTGATTTTTATGAAATTCTTCAAAACATGAGGTCTTTGAAGACAAACAGTTGAAATGAACCTATATGATATGCAGCGGAAGATGAACTACACTAGACAAGTCATAGTCAAGTAAACAGTATAGTGAAAGTACGAAGACTAACAACAGCTAGGTAGTATGGATCAGAATGGAAGACAGTATGAAGCCAAACATATAATAGTCTTCACACGGTGAAGCCAAACAGATCAGGCAAGCAAGCAATGACTTCACGAAGACAAACTGAAATGTAGAGGAAGTAGGGGATAAAACTAGTTGCTTGGTGAAGACAAGGATTTGGTACACCAGTTCTAGTTGCTGTGACAACTGTACATTTGGTTAGGGAGGCTGAGATTGAACTCAGAAGACTATGTCTTCACCTTATTCCCCTTGAGCTAAGGACACCTAGTCCTCGCCCAATCACTCTGGTAAGTCTTCAAGGTAGACTTCCAAACCTTCACAGACTCCGTTCACCAGCAATCCACAATGACTCTTGGATGCTCAGAACGTGACGCCTAACCGGCTAGAGGATGCACAGTCCTCAAGTGTGACAAGTCTTCAGGTCACGTCGACAAAAAGACTTCAGTGATGCCTAACACTCTTTGGACCTGGGTGTTTTGGGCTTTGTCCTCGCAAGGATCTCTCTCTCAAAAGCTTCAGAGGTGGGTTGCTCTCAAACGACAAAAGTCGTGCACTAACTCTAAGCAGCCACCAATTTATGGTGTAGGTGGTGGGCTATTTATAGCCCGGAGGCAACCTGACATGATATGTCCAAAATGACCCTGGGTCACTAAAGAACCAACATGTGTCCAACGGTCGGATTCCAAACACACGCGGCAGCTTGGCTTGGGCTACAAGCAAAGCTGACTCATCCAACTCTGGACAAGATTTTCTCTCATTGTCCTCACTTGAATACATAGGATTTTGGTTGAGCATCACTTCAGTCATCCGACTTTGTTCACTTGGACCCCACTTAACAGTATGGTGGTTCCTATGACTCAAGAAAGAAGAAAAGGAAACTACGAAAGAAACTATGTCTTCCCACTCCATAGTCTTCAAGTGAATGTCTTCATACATCATTATCTTCATCGTGAATGTCTTCACTAACCACCATTGTCTTCAATGTCTTCATACATTTTTAGGGGTCATCTTTGGTAGGTAAACCGAATTAATGAGGGACTACTACCTGTGTTATCCTGCAATTCTCACAAACACATTAGTCCCTCAACCACGTTCGTCGTCAATACTCCAAAACCAACTAGGGGTGGCATTAGATGCACTTACACTCTTCAAGCCATCAGCGGATCCCCCCACTACAGGACCAACATTGCTTCGGGAGGAGCTGCCCATGGCACCCTCCTCGGGCGCCCCAGCTTTCGGCCCGACCTCGGGGGCCCGCCCGCTTCTCGCACTCGAACCTCAGGAGGGGTGCTGGACTGAGGAGTTCAAGGCGTACCTGCTCCGAGGCACCTTGCTAGAGAAGGGGGAAGACGTAGAATGTGTGGCCCGCCAGGCCACCGCGTACTGCATCCAGGACAGCGAGCTCTACCGAAGGCGCCCAAATGACGTCTCTCTACGGTGCATCTCCAAGGAGCAGGGGTGCAAGCTACTGGCCGACATCAATGGTGGGGACTGCGGGCATCACTCCTCGTTGCGCACCCTCGTCGGCAAGGTGTTCCACAACTGATTCTACTGGCCTAGGACGCTCAATGACGCCATTGAGCTGGTGAGATCTGCGAGGCATGTTAGTTCCATGCCAAGAAGATCCACCATCCCACTTAGGGCCTCCAGACCATCCCCCTCTCGTGGCCGTTCGCGGTTTGGGGGCTGGATATCCTGGGCCCGTTCCCTCGAGTGCCCGGGGGCTACTGCTACTTCTACGTCGCCATCGACAAGTTCACGAAGTGGGCGGAGGTGGAGGTCGTGCGCACCATCCCAGTGGAATCGGCCGTCAAGTTCATCAAGGGCCTCGTGAGCCGCTTTGGGGTCCCCAACTGTATCATCACTGACAATGGCTCTTAGTTCATGAGCAACCTTTTCAAAACATATTGTGCTAACCTTGGGACACAAATATGCTATGCCTCGGTGGCACATGTAACGCCCCGAGACCGATGCGCCAGGTGTCTTCCAGTTATTCATCGTCGTTGCCATGTCATCTGCTTGCGTGTTGCACTTTGCCATGTAATCATGTGCATTTCATCTGCATGTTTTTCAAAACTTCCATCCAATCATTTTCTCCATTGTCCGTTTCGGAATCCGACACTCTCACATGCACCCCCTGTACCCCCCAGATCTCGTTTCGTGAGTGGGAGAAAAACATTCTCGGAATGGGCCGAGGTTTGTTGAGTGGTCTTGGTACATCACCGGTAGACCGCCTGTCAAATTTCGTTCCATTTGGAGGTCGTTTGATGCCCCAATGGTTAACCGTGTTAAACGGTGGACCCCTTTCTCTCTTTGCGGGCCAACATCCCTTCACAACAGCCCACTAGCCCATCTAAACCCCCTCCATGCTCTTCGCCATTGGATCACGATAGTGTGGGCGAAAACCGCACCTCAATAGCCCTCTCCTAGCTCCCTATGCCTATATAAACAGCCCCCCTCGCCCAAATCTCAACTAAAACCCTAGCCCCCTCCTCCTCCCGCCGCCGGATGCGTCCGCCCGGCGCCGGACACGTCCATGCCGCCGCGCCCAGGCCAATCCCAGCCTGCCACATGGCCTTGTTGCCCTTTCCACTGCGCCCGCCGCCGCCG
>NC_041390.1:304517437-304527265 GCF_002162155.2 Triticum dicoccoides | reverse complement strand
GGCCCACGGGGGCCCGCTCAGGCCCGAGTCCCCGCCGCCCTCTGCTCCCCCGCGCCTCATCGACGCCCCACACCTCCGCTGCCGGAGCCCGCCACCGCGCCTCCCCCGCCGCCCGCCACCTCGCCGGAGGCCGCCGCCGTCGCCGGATCCGGGCAGGTGGACGAGATCCACCCATCCCCCGATCCAAACATTGCGTCCCCGTCCCACACTGATCCATCCCGCTTCACCCTGTCCAGTTTTTCGCGAGGTTGGATTTTCTTTTAAGTCCCTGTTTTCAACGATATGTGTGCATCTTCTTCATGGCATAACTTCATGCATATTGCTCCATTTTGCATGTATGATATGTCAAATTGTTCATCTCTGAGTGCTCTAGACGTTGCTGTACTGCGCATGCATGTTAGGGTTCATAATGCCATTATCCCTGTTGCAAACATGCTAAGTGATATAAACTGCTGAAGATTGTCATAACTTGCTGTTTTGTCATTTTTCATAACATTTTGTGTGTTTATATTTTGAGCATCATGTCAACATGTTTTAGGAGCATATTCATGCCATATTTACAGTGGTGCAATCCATGCATTTTATGTGCCCTGTGGTGACTAGCACAATCTTGGAAAGTGAGCTACTTGCTGTTGCTAATTTCAGTGACTTGATGATTTCTGCTAAGTCTGAATCTGCAACATTATGTTGCCGTGTTAACTTGACGCTACAAGTGAATCCATGCATAATGTGGAGATGCTCAAAAAGGATATTTTGTATATCTTGTTATGATCTATCCATCCATGCCCTTATTTCAAGCAGTATGCCCTTATTTACATGTCTACTTGTATGCCCTATTTTTCACTAAGTCATAATCTGTGTTATAAAGTTGCCTTTTTCTTTGATCATGTTGGTTGAATTTTGATGCCTATGAACATGAACCTTGATGTTATTTGAAGCATGTAATCTGTACTTTAAGTGCATATCAAGTTTGTGTCCATATGTTTCCTGTAGCATGTTGTTTACTTGATTGCAAAGTGCTTAGTTGTTGTTTTGAGCAGATTGTGTTTGAAACTTGTATTGAGTGTATGTGTTGAACCGCGGCTCCGTTTGGAGCATGCTCTACATGAAACTTGCTTGGTTTTGCATGTAGTTTCATCATTCCATGTTGCATCCATGTTTTGGAGTGTTTGTGATTTTGTTTTGCTTGCATTTGCATCAGTGCCATGTTTAACTTATTTTGCTCATATCTTCTAGGTCGTAGCTCGGAATTAAATGAACTTTATATGTAACTTGACTAGAAAGATGCGTAGATCATATTGGTGCACTTTAAATTGTTGTTTAACAACGTTAACTTAATGTTTTGTTCAGATCAGTACCAATTTCGAAATTTGCATATGGGGAGTTTTCGGAAGTGTTATATGTTGTTTCCGGCCTCATTTAAACTTGTTTTGATGTGTTGTTCTTGTATGCATCATCTCTTGCCATGAGTAGCATCATGTAGCCTTGTCATGCATCATACTTGGTTGAGCATCATGTCATGTTTATGTGTTGTGTGTTTACCATGTTGTTTGCTTCTTTCCGGTTGTGCTCCTTCTCGATAGTTCCTGTTTCATTGCGATCGTGAGGATTCGTTCGACTATGCCCGTTCGTCTTCTTGATGGACTCGTTCATCTTCCTAGCGGGATTTCAGGCAAGATGACCGCTACCCTAGATACCATTGCTATCAGTGCTATGCTAGTTGTCTCGATGCTATCGCTATGTCACGCTACCTACCACTTGTTTATCGTGCCTCCCAATATGCCATGAAATAGCCTCTAACCTTTTCCACCATCCTAGCAAACCATTGTTTGGCTATGTTACCGCTTTGCTCAGCTCCTCTTATAGCATTGCTAGTTGCAGGTGCAGTTGTAGGTTGTTCCATGTTGGGGCATGGATATCATGGGATATCACAATATCTCTTAGTTTAATTAATGCATCTATATACTTGGTAAAGGGTGGAAGGCTCGGCCTTTTGCCTGGTGTTTTGTTCCACTCTTGACGCCCTAGTTTCCGTCATACCGGTGTTATGTTCATTGATTTTGCGTCCCTAACACGGTGAGGGTTTATGGGCCCCTCTTGACAGTTCGCTTTGAATAAAACTCTTCCAGCAAGGCCCAACATTGGTTTTAACATTTGCCATAATAATATTGAACTAAATAATTAATTGGCATCGGGCGTCATGAAACCGAGGATTCTTTTCTACATACAAGGGGCTAGTGCCGATGGTGTTGGTCCCAAACTAGAGCACCGTGCGGGACCGCCTCTTGGCAGCTTGGGGTATCTGGTACTTGTACGCTTAGCTCATCCATCGTGGCCTGAGACGAGATACGCGCGGCTACTATCAGGGTGTCAGCACGTCGAGAGGTCTTGCTGGACTTGTTTTACCATTGTCGAAATGTCTTGTGCATCGGGATTCCGAGTCTGATCGGAGGGTCCCAAGATGGAGGATTGTCTCCGCAGATCATGAGCTTGTCATGGGCTAAGTTGGGACACCCCTGTAGGGTTTAAACTTTCGAGATCCGTGCATGATAAAGCTACGTACCTAGGGTAGGGTCATAGACCTGACCTAGACATCCTCCCCTAGGACAACACCCTAAAGCCAGGATCATCCAAAGGGTACCATCATCCACTCGACCAGAAACGTTCCACTTGGAAGAATCGATGTCACTCGACCGTCGCAGAAGCCACTCGACGGGCAGAAGAGCAAAAGCCACTCTGCATATGCAACGGCCGAGCATTTACTTATAGGCTTAATTGGCATTTATAGCACTTTAATGTGGGCGTTACCAGTAACGTTCTCTCTTTAATGTACCTTAAACCCTCTGTGTCATGGGCTGGCTGCAGTCCTGGCGCACTCTATATAAGCCACCCCCCTCCACAGGCACAAGGGTTCGCACCCCCTGTAACTCACACGCATATAATCCAGTCGACCGCCTCCGGGCTCCGAGACGTAGGGTTGTTACTTCCTCCGAGAAGGGCCTAAACTCGTAAACCTCACATGTACAACTCCTCCATAGCTAGGATCTTGCCTCTACATCCCTACCCCCCTATTCTACTATCACACATAGAACCACGACAGTTGGCGCTCACCGTGGGGCGGGTGTCTTAGTGACCTGTTGGAGAAGTTGCGATTTTTCCGATCCCCAACAACATGGTTTCGGGCGGAGGTTTGACCAAGAGTCGCGAGATCCGTCTCGGTGCGCTCGTATTCGTTGCCGACGACTCCGCTTGGCTCCAAGAAGCGCCACTTGACGTCGAGGCGCTCCCCGTCCGCGGGGCAACGCACTTTCGCGCGAGCGTCTATGGCGTCCTCCTACGGCAGCCGTCGACTCAGTATCGGTCGGCTCCTGCGCTGACCTCCCTCCCTGCAGCCCACCGGAGCAAGCGTTCCGATCGATCGAGGCTTCAGCGGTGGGTGAGGCATGCGGTGGCTCGCCAGCCGGCCACCCCCCAAGTTGTGGCAATCAAGCCCGACGAAACTCTCTACGGCCTGTTCAACTGGCTCCGTAGAGACTGCATCTGAGTGCGACAGCAGTGACCCCGCGGCGGAAGTTTTGATGGTCAATGGACCACGCAGTCCTCCTGGCTTCACTCGTGAAGACGGAGGCGACGGGGGCGGCGATCCGTCGCGTGTTCATGGAGAGTACCACCCCGAACCCCTCTCTTCGCAGCGGAGGGAAGAACTTCGCCGCTGGAACATGGATGCGCTTCACACTCCTATCGTTGGAGAAACCCCTGAGGCCCAGGCCTTAGGAGAGGCGCGCCTAGCCAACTTGGCTGAGCGCACTCGACTGGAGAACCTCCAGCGCACACTCGACGAGCGCGCTCGGCAGCGTATCCCCGAGTCCAGTCGACGCCAACTTTTTCCGCCTCCGACTCAGGTATACCAAACTCTGATCCAGAATCTTGCAGCTGCGGCCCGAATAGCGGAGTCAATCCAACCTTCCCAGTCAGAGGTTGGTCGAGTTTGGTGCAAATCCGGGCTTTGCTCTGAGCAGCGGGAGAGCAAAATACAACAGTATCTCAGTCACGGAATAGGATCCATAGCAGATCCGTGGTTGCAGACACAGTCTAGCCAGCTCACAGCCCGAGATCGCCCCCGAGGCGTGAGGGACGTGGAGACCAGCGAGATCAGTATAGAAACTGCGAGCAGTATGATCACCGACTCGATCATGATGATCGTCGTCGAGTGCCCACGCCCCCCCAAGGAGTGGGTCATACGTGCCTCGGCAGCATGATGACAGACGTCCTCACAGTGGTGGGCGAAGGATTCCAGTCGACCCCAGGGAACCGGGCTTTGACGCGAGATCTATTCTCGTTCAGGGCCTAGTCGACAGAAATAGAGCTCACAGAGAAGACCGCGACAGAGATTTTCCAACCAGCAGCAGAGTGCATGTCTCAGGTCCAGAATGCTTCAGCAGAGCCATAAGGGCCGCGATGATTCCTCCCAACTTTAGATTGGCGACTGGAGTCAGTAAGTTCACTGGTGAGTCCAAGACTGACACTTGGCTTGAGGATTACCGAGTGGCCGTACATATTGGTGGTGGCAACGATGAAGTGGCCATGAAGCACCTTCCTTTGATGTTAGAGGGCTCGGCCAGAGCGTGGCTAAATCAGTTGGCGCCTGGTAGTATTTATACTTGGGAAGATCTTGCCCGAGTGTTTGTCAAAACATTTGAAGGTACTTGCAAACAGCCAGCAGGGCTGACAGAATTACAGTGTTGCGTTCAGAAACCGAATGAAACTTTGAGGGATTATATCCAGAGATGGATCACGCTGCACCACACAGTCGAGAATGTGTTAGATCACCAAGCAATTTGTGCCTTCAAAGAAGGCGTTAAGTATCAAGAGTTGAATCTGAAGTTTGGTCGGACAGGAGATATGACTCTGACTCGGATGATAGAAATTTCCACCAAGTACGCCAATGGTGAAGAAGAAGACCGACTTCGGAGCGGCAAGCACAAAACAGTCGCCCACGAAACCGGAGGAGGGAACTCCAGTCGGAAGCAGAAGCGCAAATCCGAGCCAGCTGCTCCTGGAGAAGCCTTAGCCGTGACTCAAGGAAAGTTCAAAGGGAAACCCAAAGGATCGTGGAACCCCAAGAAAGTAAAAGATCAAGATGGAAATGATGTGCTAGATTTACCATGCCACATTCACACCAAGAAAGATGAAGAGGGTAATTTCATTTATCCAAAGCATACCACTCGACAGTGTCGACTCCTAATCCAGCAATTCTGAGAGAAACAGCCCAAGGAAAAGGAGAAGGAAGCGGACAAAATTGAGGATGATGAAGAGGACGATGATGACCCCCACATCAATTCCACTCTGATGATTTTCGCTGATGTTGAGAGTAAGAGTCGACTGAAAGTCATCAACAAAAAAGTGAACATGGTCGCCCCAGTGACACCCAATTATTTGAAGTGGTCTCAGATTGCCATTACATTCGACCAGTCCGATCACCCAGCGCATATAGCCACCCCTGGGAGGCAAGCGCTGGTGGTCGACCCAGTAGTCAAAGGCACTCAATTGACTAAGGTTCTGATGGATGGTGGTAGTGGTCTGAATATACTATATGCAGAGACGTTGAAAGGAATGGGCATTCCGATGTCCAGACTCGGTGAAAGCAACATGAGTTTCCATGGAGTTATTCCTGGCAAGAAGGTTGCGTCACTCGGCTAGATTGCCCTTGATGTAGTTTTCGGTGATTCCAAGAATTTCCGCAAAGAAAAATTAACATTTGAAGTTGTGGACTTTCAGAGTGCTTATCATGCTATTCTGGGCAGGCCAGCTTATGCACGTTTTATGGCTCGACCATGTTACATGTACCTCAAATTGAAGATGCCCGGTCCTAAAGGGGTGATCACTATCACTGGCAATCGAAAGAAGGCAGAAGAATGCTTCCAGAAGGGCTCAAAGATCGCCGATGCACAGATGGCAGTAGTGGAATTGCAGGAGTATCAAAAAAATGCAGATCGGAGTGATTTGTTGCAAGCTAAGAAGCCTGCCATAGATTCAGCATTCCAGTCGTCTGGTGAAATGAAGCCGATTCACATTCACCCGATGGATCCCAATGCTGTTCCGACTCACATTTCAACAACACTCGACTCCAAATAGGAAGAAGCGCTCATCCAGTTCATCCGTGAGAACTGGGACATCTTTGCATGGAACCTTCTGACATGCCAGGTGTTCCCAGGGGACTGGCTGAGCATCATTTGCGAGTCGACCCAAAAGTGAAACCAGTCAGAGAACATCTTTGATGGTCCGCCGTACAGAAGAGAAAGGCAATCGGTGAAGAAGTGGCTCGACTTCTAGCGGCTGAGTTTATCTAAGAGATTTACCACTCTGAGTGGTTAGCGAATGTTGTCATGGTCCCAAAGAAGGACGACTCACTTTGCATGTGCATTGACTTCAAACATATCAATTGGGCCTACCCGAAAGATCACTTTCCTCTCCCTCGCATCGACCAAATAGTCGACTCGACTACGGGGGTGTGAGCGTTTGTCCTTTTTGGACGCTTATTCCGGGTATCATCAGATCCGTCTGTATGGACCCGATGAGATAAAAACAGCTTTCATCACCCCATTTGGGTGCTTCTGTTATGTCACTATGCCATTCGGTTTGAAGAATGCTGGAGCCACATTCATGCGGATGATTCAGAAGTGCTTGCTCACTCAGATCAGTCGGAATGTGGAAGCATACATGGATGACATTGTGGTCAAGTCACGTAAAGGTTCCGACCTACTGGCTGACCTTGCTGAAACATTTGCCAACCTCAAAAGGTATGATATCAAGCTTAATCCATCAAATTGCACGTTTGAAGTTCCAGGCGGAAAATTACTTGGTTTTCTCGTTTCAGAACAAGGGATCAACGCAAACCTAGAGAAAGTGGGTGCCATACTCCGGATGAAACGCCATGTGCGTGTGCATGATGTCCAGAAGCTTACTGGTTTTTTGGCCACCATAAGTCGATTCATTTCTCGCCTCGGTGAAAAGGCACTGCCTCTTTACCGACTGATGAAGAAGTCATATAAGTTCGAGTGGACTCCTGAGGCTGATGAAGCATTTGCAGAGCTTAAAGACCTGCTTTCCACCCAGCCGGTGCTTGCTGCTCCAATCAGCAAAGAGCCTTTACTGCTTTACATTGCAGCCATTGGACAAGTCGTCAGTATAGTACTTACAGTTGAGCGGGAAGAAGAAGGAAAAGCCTACAAAGTTCAGCACCCAGTATACTACGTTTCTGAAGTTTTGTCTCCGTCAAAGCAAAGATATCCACATTATCAGAAGCTTGTTTATGGGATTTATATGACCACGAAGAAGGTTGCACATTACTTCTCTGATCACTCCATTACAGTCGCCAGCGACGCTGCATTATCAGAGATTCTGAAGAACAGAGATGCAACTGGTCGAGTGGCAAAGTGGGTGATTGAACTCCTTCCCTTAGATATCAAGTTCGAGGCAAAGAAAGCTATCAAGTCCCAAGCAATAGTAGATTTCCTCGCCGAGTGGATCGAACAAAAACCACCGACTCAAGTTCACTTGGAGCACTGGACCATGTTCTTTGATGGTTACAAGATGCTGAATGGTTCCGGTGCTGGGGTGGTACTGGTATTCCCCCGAGGAGACAAGCTCAGATATGTCCTCCAGATTCACTTTGATTCCTCCAATAATGAAGCAGAATATGAAGCACTCTTGTATGGGTTGCGCATGGCCATCTCACTCGGTGTCCGTCGCCTCATGGTCTATGGCGACTCAGATTTGGTAGTCAATCAAGTGATGAAGGAGTGGGACGTCAGAAGCCCAACCATGACTGGTTACTGCAACGTGGTGATGAAGTTGGAAAAGAAGTTTGAGGGGTTAGAGCTCCATCATATACCCCGACTGAAAAATCAAGCAGCAGATGATTTAGCAAAGATAGGCTCCAAGAGAGAAGCTATTCCCAGTAATGTGTTCCTGGAGCATATTCATGCACCTTCAGTTCAAGAAGATCCCTTCGCTGAAGAGCCCCCGCAGCCTAAGAGTGCCACATATCCGACTGAAGTCAAGGTCCCAGCCATGGTCGACTTGATCGTGGAGGTGTTGGTCATCACTCCCGACTGGACAGTGCCATACATTGCATATATCCTTAGGAAAGAGCTCCCAGAGGATGAAGAAGAGGCTCGACAGATCATTCGTCGATCCAAGGCCTTTACTGTAATAAGAGGACAACTGTTCAGAGAAAGTGCAACTGGGGTCAGCCAGAAATGCATAACGCCAGAAGAAGGTCGAGTGATCCTCCACGACATCCATTCATGGACTTGTGGTCACCATGCGTCCTCTCGGACCATTGTGGCTAAAGCATACCGAGCTGGATTTTATTTGCCATGAGCAAATGAAATGGCGAAAGATATAGTCGACAGATGTGAAGGCTGCCAGTTCTACTCCAATATGTCGCACAAACCTGCATCGGCCCTGAAGACCATTCCACTCGTCTGGCCCTTTGTTGTTTGGGGATTGGACACGGTTGGTCCACTAAGGACTGGTAGGAGTGGCTTCACTCACGTGCTTGTAGCAATCGACAAGTTTACCAAATGGATCAAAGCCAAGCCTATTAAGAATCTTGAAGCTAGTACTGCTGTCAGCTTCATCAGAGAGTTGACATTCAGGTATGGGGTTCCGCACAACATCATCACTGACAACGGATCGAACTTCGATTCTGATGAGTTCAGAACCTTCTGCGCCTCACAAGGCACACGAGTCGAGTATGCTTCAGTCGCCCATCCCCAGTCGAATGGACAAGCAGAAAGAGCAAATGGCATGATTCTCAAAGGACTGAAACCCCGACTGATGCGAGATCTCAAGCACGCACCGGGTGCCTGGGTTGATGAACTTCCATCAGTTCTTTTGGGATTAAGGACAACTCCCAATCAGTCCACTGGCCGAACTCCATTCTTCTTGGTCTATGGAGCTGAGGCTGTTCTACCAAGTGACTTGCTTCATAATGCACCACGAGTTGAGCTCTTCTCTGAAGAAGAAGCAGAACAAGCTCGGCAAGATGCAGTTGACCTCCTAGAGGAGGAAAGAGAGATGGCCTTGATCGGGTCGACCATTTATCAGCAAGACTTGCGTCGATTCCATGCTAGACACGTGAAGGGTCGAGCCTTTCAAGAAGGTGACTTGGTTCTTCGAGTGGATCAGCAGAAACCACACAAGCTCGCCCCATCTTGGGAAGGTCCCTTCATTGTCACCAGAGTGCTCCACAATGGAGCATACCACCTTTACAATGTCGAGCATAAGAAGGACGAGCCACGGGCTTGGAATGCGGAGCTGCTCCGCCCCTTTTATACTTAAGTACTCGTTCAAATAAAATGTAATAAGAAATACCTTTGTAATTTGTTTATCAAAGACAAGAGCTTTACAGTCCTCTTGAATGATTGTTGTTGCTTTTATTTGTGTCTGAAATCCCCCACTGGGTGACTTAGCTACGAATCCATTTCGCCTAAGTTCAAAAGAAAATCCTATCGAGTGGTGAGCAAGCCTCTCACTCGGGGGCTTAGCCGTGAATCCGTTTCTCCTAAGTTTGTAAAATCCTACCGAGTGGTGAGCAAGCCTCTCACTCGGGGGCTTAGCTGCGAATCTGTTTCGCCTAAGTTTGGAAAATCCTACCGAGTGGTGAGCAAGCCTCTCACTCGGGGGCTTAGCTGCAGTCCATTACTCGCCTAAGTTTGTAAAATCCTACCGAGTGGTGAGCAACCCTCCCACTCGGGGGCTTAGCTGCAGTCCAGTACTCGCCTAAGTTTGTAAAATCCTACCGAGTGGTGAGCAACCCTC
>NC_041390.1:304399681-304517405 GCF_002162155.2 Triticum dicoccoides | reverse complement strand
TTAGCTGCAGTCCAGTCCTCGCCTAAGTTTAAAAAATCCTACCAAGTGGTGAGCAACCCTCCCACTCGGGGGCTTAGCTGTAGTCTAGTACTCGCCTAAGTTTAAAAAGTCCTACCGAGTGGTGAGCAACCCTCCCACTCAGAGGCTTAGCTGCAGTCCAGTACTCGCCTAAGTTTAAAAAATCCTACCGAGTGGTGAGCAACCCTCCCACTCGGAGGCTTAGCTGCAGTCCAGTACTCACCTAAGTTTAAAAAATCCTACCAAGTGGTGGGTGACACTCTCACTCGGGAGCTTAACTGCAGTCCAGTACTCGCCTAAGGTTTAAAGTCCATCCTTATCCTCAAGGACGACGAGGTGCAGGTCGACTACAACCTTCTCCTTTGGAGCTGCGCCACAAATACAACGTACGTCCATCACCATCCACAAGACGACAAGGTGCAAGTCAACTGCAACCTTCTCCTTTGGAGCCGTGCAACAAATACAACGTGCGATCCATCCCCATCTGCAAGGATGACGAGGTGCAGGTCGACTACAACCTTCTCCTTAGGAGCCGCGCCACAAATACAATGTGCGCTCCACCCCCATCCGCAAGGACGACGAGGTGTAGGTCGACTGCAACCTTCTCCTTTGGAGCTGTGGCACAAATACAACATATGCTCTACCCCTGTCCACGAGGACAACGAGATGCAGGTCGAAAGATTATTCAGAGTAAAGAGCAAATCCCACTCGAAGGCAAATACAAGCATATTCAGAGATAAACCAAGTTCAGACAGATCCTAAAAATTCCAGACGACGGATCAAAAGTACTCGAGCACCAAGCCCGAAGGAGTTTAACGGTTACAGCAACCACTCGGCATTCTGAGGCAAATTTAAGGCAGATTTAAATCTCAAAGTTTGTTCATTCGGCAGGAGGAGGGCTGGCGGGTTCGACGAATTCATCCAAGTCAATTCCATCTGCAATCCGAGTGGCAGCAGCGATGAAAGTCTCCATAAAGGACTGGAAATCATGTCTTTTGGTGTTGGCGACCTTGATCGCCACCAGCTTATCTTTGCGGGCTTCCTTGCAGTGGACTCTTACCAAGGACAATGCCATGTCAGCACCACACCGAGCAGAGGACTTCTTCCATTCTAGCACTCGACCAGGAACCTTGTTGAGCCGAGCCATCAGAGATTCGAGGTCATTGTGAAGCGTCGCCCTTGGCCAGAGTGATGAGTCGATCCGTGAAACTACCACCTTCAGACGAGCGAGGTAACTTGTAACACTAGCAACACGGGATTCCAGTCGAAGCACATTCATGGCAGCCCCATCGCCGACTGGAGAAACAATAGGGTCCAAACCCGTCTCGATCCGTCCAGTCTCCTCGTCAAAGTTTTGGCAGAATTCTGCAGTCAAGGAGTTAGTGAGTCAACTGGACTGGACTAACTTGCAAGCAGTAAATCAGTCGGATTAAAAGGAGTACCTTCTAGCATAAGAAAGAGCTTCTTGGCAAGAGTTCTCAGATAAGCTTCCACGTCATTTCTCTTACGAGCCGTGGATTCCAGCTTCTCATTCAGAGCCATCTTATCCTTCTTCAGACGAGTTTCCTCTCGGTTGGATTCAGTGAGAGAGGACTTCAGCTTGCTTACTTCTTCTTCAAGCACTCCGACCGAAGCCAGCTTCTGGTCTCCAAGGGCAGTCTTATCTTGAGCCTCCTTTTACGCAGCTGCAAGGTCCAAGTCCTTCTTCTCCAGAGCCAACCTCATTTTCTCTACAAAATAAGCAATCGGATCAAACAAGAGATCGAAGAAATATTTTAAAGGACGATCAACGTGAGCAATCGACAGGCAGTTACCTTCCATACCAGCAGCTTCATCTTGAGCTTTCTTCAATTTTTGTTGGGCCAGCTCCAAGTCAAGGTTGAGTTGCCTCTGCTTCTCCTCAAATTCGGCGAACTTGGAAATGAGAGTACAAGATTTCTGAAGAAGGTAAAAGACATGTCAATTGACAAGATCAAAGATTATTTACTTTCGAGTGAATAAAACTTAAAAGTTTACTCAGACCCCAGCCGACTGCCCGCAGTCGACCGCGGTCTCGAGGACTACACCCAGCGGGTGCACTTGGCGTGCCCCCACTGATTCAGACCCCACTCGACCGGTCCGCCCGGGTCGAGTAAAAAAAGAGAAGAAAGAGAGAAGAACTATCCAGACCCCGGCCGACTGCCAACAGTCGACCGCGGTCTCGGGGACTACACCCAGTGGGTGCACTTGACGTGCCCCCACTGGTTCAGATCCCACTCGGCCAGTCTGCCCGGGCCGAGTGGAAGAAAGGAAAGTGAAAAGTACTCATACCCCAGTCGGCTGCCCACAATCGACTGCGGTCTCGGGGACTACACCCAGTGGGTGCACTTAGCATGCCCCCACCGGTTCAGATCCCACTCGCCCAGGCCGAGTGGAAGAGCGCAAATACTAAAGACAACAAAACACCCAGTGGGTGTACAGATTTGACGCAAACAATAAGAGATTGTATGAAAGAAAATATTTCAGGTAGCATATCCTAATAGAACAAGGTCAGTCGAAAGCCAACTTACCTGGACATTGGCCCGAAGAGCCGTCTGGCATCGTAAGCAGCCTGGCTGTTGTCGTGCACCGTCTTCATCTGCTCCATCATCACGCTAGCCTAACGGATAGCCTCCGCAGCGGCGTCCGACTGGCTTTCCGGAACATGATAGTTGGTGAAGAAAAGAGTAGACGGCCCAGATGCGGCAGCTTGGAGCTCCGAGGCATGGGGTTGGATGGCTGAAGGAAACACATGTACAATCAACGATGCAGGGCGCTCACTCGACAATGGGACAGCAAAAGTTACAGAGGCCCCACCTGCATCTTCAGGTTGTTGGACAGTTGGTTCCGTCGTTAGTCCCGGCTGAGATGTCTTGCCAGCCGCTACTTTTTTGTTCTTTCTGGGCCTCGGGGCCACATCTTCATCATCATCCGGAAGCTCGATAACGTTGGTGGGACTGCAAATAAATCAGTCGACCCCAAGTGAATCGCCAGAATTTGATTGACCAAATAATTAAGAACAAGATCACGAGAATTTTACCTGGGTTGGAGGTAACCGCGTCTTCCATTTCCTCGTATCAGTATTGGCGGGAAGAAGTTCCAGAGGTAGCAGCACTGCAAATGTCGACATTCAGTCGGTTATGTTCTATTGCTCGAGTCGACCAAAAGATCGGGTCAGATGATTACCTGGAGATGGTGGGAATGGTCACTTTGATTCTGGGCAAAGCCTTCGGCGGTTTGGAGGATGTGGCCTTCAATGGTTTCAGCGCAGGAGGCGGTGCAGTCTTGAGCTGTTTCGGTCCCTTCTCAGTCGGCACTAGAGAAGACGTGCGAGGGCGCTTTGAAGAATGCCCAGTCCGTGCGGCCACCAGGTCGGGGGTGCTTTCTGGGTCATGAGTGTGCTTGGACCTCCTTTCTCTGCGAGGAGGCGAATCGACCTCTTCTTTGTCACTCGGGTGGTCGCTCTCCTTGTCCTCCTCTGCATCCGAGTGCCACTCGCCGCTCTCGCCCCCGCTCGCCTCTCCCTCGACATTTTGCTCCTGCACTCCATTGGGCATTGAGTACATATCAACAAGAGCCTGAAAGACAAGGAATAAAAGAAAGACAGTCGACCGTCAACAAGAGGCTACATAGTAAAACAAGAAGACACTCGACAATGTAGAATCTTACCTATTCCGGCTGGCACGAATGGTCGAACGGAACCACCCTCCTGGACCCTCGGGGATTATCCTTGTTGCCGGTAATACCTCTCAGCCACTGCTCCACCGTGTCCTCACTGACATCCTTCGGGTGGATCCGAGTGGAATCCTCGAGTCCCGAGTACATCCACATCGGATGGTCACGAGCTTGGAGTGGTTGGATGCGTCGACTGAGGAAGACCTCCAACAGGTCCATACCGGTCACTCCGTCGCGAACAAGTTGGACAACCCGCTCGACCAACACCTTCACCTGCGCCTTCTCCTCTAGGATCACTCTCAAGGTGGAGGGCTTCTCCACTCGAGCCATGGAAAAGGGGGGAAGTCCGGTCGACTGGCCCGGGGTCAGCTGGTCCTTGCAGTAGAACCAGGTCGACTGCCAACCCCGAACCGAGTCGGGAAGGATCATAGTTGGGAAAGTGCTTTTGTTCCTCATCTGAATTCCAAGACCTCCGCACATCTGTATCACGTGCGTCCTCTCGTCACTCGGGTTGGCCTTCTTGATCGTCTGAGAGCGACATGTGAATATATGCTTGAAGAGACCCCAGTGTGGTCGACAACCCAAGAAGTTCTCGCACATAGACACGAAAGCGGCAAGGTACATGATGGTGTTTGGAGAAAAATGGTGGAGTTGAGCCCCAAAGAAGTTCAAGAAACCGCGAAAGAAAGGGTGGGGAGGCGAAGAAAACCCACGGTCGACACGGGTGGCAAGGAGAACGCACTCACCCTCCTGCGGCTGCGGCTCAGTCTCATTCCCAGGGAGCCGCGCCGATTCGTGGGGGATCAGTCCCCCCTCAACCAGGTCGTCGATGTCATCTTGACTGATTGTCGAGCGGATCCAGTCGCCCTGGATCCAGCCTGCCGGCAGGCCGGACCTCGGCGAAGATCTGCCCCGGCTGGTCTTCTTCCCTTTTGCCTTCGCCGTCGCCTTCTTTGCACACTCCGACGCCACCGTCTTCTCCTTCCCCATGGCAGCGAATCAAGTTCGAGCGGGGCGACAACGCCGAGAGCAGAAGCAGGTGCAGCGGAGAAATCTGGGGAGGAGGAAGAAGAATGGGGGCGCATTGTTCAAAAGCCCCAGTCCGGCGCCTTATATAAGGTCACTTCCGAGTGACTGACTTGTAGGCCCGGACGATCTTATCAAATCCCGCAATAGTCACGCGTGCGATATGTGGCAAAAAAGGTGGCGCGGAGATCGAGGCGGCCTGCCTAATCCGTCCTGACTACCGTGGCCTCCCTCGCCTGGCACGCTTCCCAAAATTCGAATCCCGTGAGACCCGCAGACGGCAGAACTACCCTTCAGACGGAAGATTCTTTCCACATCAACGCTCGAAACTTAACAACGAAAGTTCACTCGACAAAACCAAGAATGGATCAAGGCGACTGAACAAGCAGTTGAAGCCATCATGAATGTTCATTCGACCTCTAGGCGAGACATTCTCAAAGCACAAAAGCCGAATCATAGAGATTATCAACTCCTTCTCCACTCGAACCCTGAACCATTCGGGGGCTAATGATGAAGCTACGTACCTAGGGTAGGGTCATAGACCTGACCTAGACATCCTCCCCTAGGACAGCACCCTAAAGCCAGGATCATCCAAAGGGTACCATCATCCACTCGACCAGAAATGTTCCACTCGGAAGAATCGATGTCACTCGACCGTCACAGAAGTCACTCGATGGGCAGAAAAGCTAAAGCCACTTTGCATATGCATCGGTCGAGCATTTACTTATAGGCTTAATTGGCATTTATAGCACTTTAATGTGGGCGTTACCAGTAACGTTCTCTCTTCAATGTACCTTAAACCCTTTGTGTCGTGGGCTGGCTGGGGTCCTGGCGCACTCTATATAAGCCACCCCCCTCCACAGGCACAAGGGTTCGCACCCCCTGTAACTCACACGCATATAATCCAGTCGACTGCCTCCGGGCTCCGAGACGTAGGGTTGTTACTTCCTCCGAGAAGGCCTGAACTCGTAAACCTCACATGTACAACTCCTCCATAGCTAGGATCTTGCCTCTACATCCCTACCCCCCTATTCTACTATCAGACTTAGAACCACGACAGTGCCCGCGGTTATGTGGCAGATGGGAATTTTTAATGTCCAGTTGTAGAGAACTTGACACCAGATTCGAATTAAAACACACCAACCGTGTGCGTAATGGTGACCGTCTCTTTTCGAGTAGGTCGAGAAGAGAACATGGTGGGGTTATGTTTGAACATAAGTAGTTCAGGATCACTTATTGATCGTTACTAGTTTGCGACCGTTTGTGTAGTTTCTCATCTTATTCTTGTACTTGTAAGTTAGCCACCATACAATGCTTAGTCGCTTGTTGCAACCCTGCCGCTTGTCCATTCCATACCCATTAAGCTTTGCTAGTCTTGATACCCATGGTAATAGGATTGCTGAGTCCTCGTGTGATGTGGAGCATCCTACGATCATCCCCATGTACACTCAAGCATACACCTTTGGACCTAAGGTGAACTAGCTCCTTTTTGAATCTTCCCTTTCCGCATGTAAGACATGGATGCTACTTCAAGTGCGGACCTTGTATATACTCAGGTACACCCGAGGAGACTATGGAGAGCCCAAGGACCAAGGCCAAGCGTGCATGGAAGTGAAGGAAAGCGAAGGAAGAAGGGCCCACTGCTACAGCGGCCGGACATCCGGCCCGAGCCCGGACATCCGGCCTGACCCCCGGAAATCCGGCATCAGCCATCCAGAGAGCACCGCAAAGGTCCAGCGCAACCTGGACATCCGGCCATTACCCCGGACATCCGTCTCCTCCCGAAGCCCCGGTCATCCGGCCCCTTCGCCTGGAAATCCGGCCCCTCCATCACCGAATGCATCTGGAAGACCCAGACCAGCCTGGACATCCGGCCCGTCGCGAAGCCCCGAACATCCGGCCCGACGCCTGGACATCCGACTCCACCTGTCTGTGCACAGTGAAGGGCCGAGGCCCACGTACCCCTTCACCCACCTACACTATATATACTCCTCCTCCTCCCTCTTTCTAGCGTTAGCAAAGTAGTAGCTCATTAGAGATAGAGCTTTGCTCATCCATTACGGATCTACTCCACGAGAGAGACCGCGGCCCCTCTTCGGAGAAGATCCCCTTAGATTCAAGACTCCCTTTTGGGTGGCCCCATCAAGACCTCCTTTGGAGAAGAACCGGTTACCGTGTATCGTCCCTTGTTGATCGTGGATCATGTATCCCCCTTTGTGTTCATGGATCTAGCATATGTGTGACTACATCTTGCTGGTTTGAGTGTTTCTCTCGTGTTTCCCCTCGTGTTTCCCCTCGTGATTCCCCTCGTGTTCTTCGCGGGATCCGCTCCTTTCGTGAAAGATCGGCCATCTAGGGTTCCACCCTACATCATCTTGGATCAGAGCCAACTTGTCTCATGATATCATCTTGGTATCATGAGCCATGTTGATCACGATTTCGGAGCCTCCCCTCTTTGTTTTCCAGCCTAATTTTGTTGATTTCGTCCTAAATTCGAAAATCCCCACAAAAAAAGCCCCCATTTTTTTGTGATTTGTTGGTGTGACGAAGTTTTGTTGATTTTGATCCATGGATTTGCTTGGTTTCGAGTGGATCTAGCATCTCCCCAAGTTTCCCCACCTTCCATCCATGAAATCCATCAAATTTTGCCCCCAAAATCATCAATTTCCGCCCCCAATTCGAAAATTTCCGCCTCAAACGAGATCTGGAATCGTCGGGCCGGACATCCGGGCCTCAAGCCGGACATCCGGGCTATTGGGCCATACATCTGGCTCCTGGAGCATAAAATCCGCATGGTTTTGGACATCAGCCCCGGATATCTGGCCCCCAACCCTGGATGTCCGGCCCGTGGCATTTCAGCCTTCAGTGTTTCACCATTTTGACCATAACTAATTCATCTGGAGTCCGTTTTTGACGTTCTTTAGCTCGTTTTGAAGCTCTTGACATCTCCCTTCCCACAAAAATACTACCATAACCATTTGAATCCATCAAATATTTGGAACTTTGGCATCTTTGCCTAGGGATTCCACCATAACTTCTGCATAACCACCACCGACTTCTGCAACCTAACCAATTTTTTCCCCTTAGCATTAGTGGTTGTTTGAGTTGTGATTTGAGTCTCCTAAGGTGTTTAGGCTACTTAGGGATGATTGCTCCTTCATCAACCACCACCATAACTTCCGCATAGGCTTTCCCACCATACATTTCCGCCAACCCAACTTAACGCAATTTTGATTGAGCTTGATTGAGTTGTGGTTTGTGTCTCCTAAGGTGTTTCGGCTACTTAGGGACCGTGCTTCCAACTCCGACACCGTGTATAGTCCACCACCTTACCCTCCATTTCCGCATTGCGTACTCCACAAACCCATCATTGCCTTTCCGCAATTCAATTAAGTTTCGACAAAACCACCACCGCATCCCGCTACCACCATTTGACATTTGAGATTTTGAGTTCGCGGTTTTTCCGTTTCCTAAGGTGTTTCGGCTACTTAGGGATGAGTCTCCATCATCTTGGTATCTCCATCAAGATCACTGCCACTCATCATCGCCATAGACGGTAACCTCCATATCATCTTGGTATCGTGGTATCCCTCCATTGTATATTCCCTTGCCATTGCACTGATAACCCCTAGCCCCTTTTGCGTCACTTGCCTATTGAGACTAGCCATTTGAGTATTGCCGGCAATGTTACTTGTGCACATTAGTGATCCACCATACATTGCATACATACCATATCATATTGGTATCATATCATCCCTTGTGTCACAAGATTGTTCCCGTATATACCCAATTGCTATCTTGGTTTGTGCATTTCGCATTGTGGCCATAAAAAAAGAATAAAGCTTTTAAGCAAAAGAGAAAGAGCAAAGAAGCTTGTAAGCAAGTGCCTTAGCATCATACCACATTGCATATAAGATTGTCATATTCGGTCATCTTGGATCATACCACTAGAACATCATACATAGCATACTTGGGATAGAAAGTTCATACATTTTGCATCTTATAGGTTGTGCACATGTGTCGTATCCGCCTATTGAGCAATCGTGCTAGCGTCTGTCTTGAGTTGTGCAACACGAGCGATTTCTGTGGATTCCACATTTTGTGCTCATCCTTGGTTGCACGACCCCATTTATCTATTCGTGTCTGCGTTTCCGTGTGCCATTCATTGCTCTTGGTGTACTTGTTTCACTTGCGAATTTGTGAATCTCTTTCAACAATATTGACTCTTGCTAACATTTTGCATCAAATTTTTGTGCCACTATCCTCACTGAGCTCCACCATAAGCCTTATTTGTGTAGGTGTGAGAAACCGACAAGAATTGGTACCAATTGTGCTATTTCCTTGTTACATCATTGAGTGATCATTTATCCATCTTCAACATCGGTCAAGGTACATTTGGTATAGTTCTTCTCCTCTCTCCACTCATATTTTCTCGAGTATTGTGATGGATAGGCAAGGCATTTCATCTCCGGTCTTCCACAACAACGACGGTGTGAACAACTACATCACCAAAGCGTCTATCTTTGATCTACAATGACAAATGCAAGGTGCACAATCAAGATTGCGAGAGCGCATCGAGAACCTCTCCATTGACATTCGTCACTCCGAAGCAAGGAAAAGGGACTACATCGACAACAAGCTTTCCTCACGAAAGGAGGAGCAAGATGCAAGGATGGAGGAGATTTGGACCTTGTTGATCAACCGTTCTTCCCCTTCATCATCCTCAAGGCGGCGACG
This sequence comes from Triticum dicoccoides, assembly GCF_002162155.2. NCBI lineage: Eukaryota > Viridiplantae > Streptophyta > Magnoliopsida > Poales > Poaceae > Triticum > Triticum dicoccoides. The sequence continues at coordinate 304,507,931 of NC_041390.1, read as the reverse complement.
TTCAAGTCACAAGTCTTCGGATCGCAAAAAGGATGCAAGCGCAAGTTGTCCACGTCCACATCTCTATGGCGACCACCATCACGTTCATGATCCACATCATCATGAAGGGAAAATCACCTCCAAGCATTATGTGCACGACGACGATGAATGCCATCAAGCTCAAGCACGACAATGACACCATCATCATGAAGATGCTTGCCAAGCGCAAATGCACAAGTACCAACAAGCCCCACTTCACGCCAAGGCCAGCCTTCATGAGCATAAGAGAAGACCGCGAGACGAGCACCACCAAGACGGAGCTATGGCTGCACCAACCACTTCGGCATCTTCGCCAAGTGTTCTCAAGGAATCTTTGCCTTTGGACGTACGGCATCTTTGCCTACTTCCCATGAGTTCGCCTACATCGACATCTTCACCAACGAGGCGACCACCTACAAGCGAGGGCGACACTTCCATCTTCGGAAGCCCCTCAAGGAAGATGGCCAAGCATGGGAATTTCCCTTCGGTCATGGAGACGAGCTACAAGGTGCCACATCATATGGGCCTCCAAAAACAAGACAACGACAAGAAGGTCGAGCTAGGGCTATCCCCTTCGACAACGGCGACGAGTATGAACCTCTTCAACAACATGAAGACGACGCCCATATTGGACTCATTCTCCGAGTCAAGCTACGAGACCGCACATGAGACCTTATCTTTGGTCTTAGACGAGAGTGATGATGTGCCATCTTTGGCCTTCATCCATGGCTACGACTATGACATGATTGAGCATGGAGACATTTGCACCTACATCTCTCCGACACCCACATATGACGAGATGCCCCAATTGCCATGTGAGGAGAGCCACCAACCTATGAGTGAGATGAGTGACTCCACCATATGACATTGAGTGCATTTCCATTGAGAGGATGAGTGTGACCACCACTAGCCCCACACTTGATAGCATGCCACACATCCTATGTGAGCTTGAGAGCCATTTGAGTGACTCCACCAACCATGCGAGTGAGAGCATCCAAGAGGGAGTGAGTGAGCCACAACACTTAGTGAGTGAGGTAGTTGAGACGGCATGTGAGGCCACTATGATTTCTAACGACTTACCCTCTACTCCAAGTGTGTTTTATTCTTTGGTGCTAGGTCTCCTACATGACGAGATGCCTACCCTCGACGAGTCCATACCTCCAACGACGACGGCCATGGTGGATGATGATGCACCCCCACATGGTTCCATCAAGATGAAGATGACAACGACTTGGTCTTCGACACCTCACCTACAACACATGAGCGATGCTCCAAAGGTAACATAGGTGATGGTGCTTCTCTTGTCCCACTAGTGGACTATTTTACAAATGATTTCTTGCATGATGTTGACACACCTATTCCCATGCTTCATGCTAGTGCGACTTCCTCATGTCATGACTTACCTATTTATGATGAATATGATGACGAGCATGTCGATTTGCCTAGTTGTGATGTTATGCTCCATAGGATATCATGTGAAAATTCTTTTGGTCACATCATGTTTGACAATCCACTAAACTTGTCATATGCTATGAGTGAGATCTCCCATATTGCATCATTCCAATCTCAACGTAGTAACTATGCATGCCCCATTAAAATCAATCACATTTGCACTTATGGCATAGATGACGAGATGATGGTCATTGGATTTTGTTTTTCATGTGATGATATTGCCATGCTTGCTTTACATGATTTTCGCAATTCATCTACTATGTCGTGCCATGATCACAATCTTCCAAATATGCATTGTTCTGGATGTGTCAATCTTCCCCATGTGATGTTTCCACTAATGATCATGAGGGGACCCCATAGTTTCCTCATACATATTAGGAGATTTTGATACATCCTATCCTTTGCATGCTTCCCATAGTTGCTTGCACCATATGCATTCCATGAATAACAATGCTCTACATATTTCCCATAATGCATTACACAATTTGATTCTCCATTATGCTATACATAATAACAAACCTCTCATGATGGATGACATGTTTATATATCACGCATCTCATTTATTTGAGCATTGGCTATTTTGTGCTAACCAACACATGCACGTGCGCATCATGATTGATGATGTGTACATATACGACGCACACACAATTTTCCCTTTGTCATTTTTTGGTGTAGGTACTCATGTATACTCGTCAACCTCTCAATCCCAAGAGTTCATGAAACGAGCTCTTGAGAGCAACGATGACTTGGGATCCCGTGGACTATTCTTACCACTGTTCTCTTCGCGCATTCCTTTTACTTGGGTCTCACACGGCTTTGGGCTATATACCAATTATCACCTTATGCCCATTATATCGTGTTCACCTTGCATGTTATGCCTCTTTCAATGTTTTTGCCCTGCAATTGTGACTCTTGCTTGAATCTACCCATGATTCACCATTATGCTACTCCTATGTGTATTTTCATGCTTGGTGGAGATCCTTGTTGCTATTGCCATGTTTATCATGTGCCTCATGCTATTGTTGCTTGTTGTGTTGGGAGAGTCATGATGTCCCATTGCTATTTGCATATGGCCTCTCACCAATACATTGATGATATTTTGCTCATATCTTGTTTTCATGCTTGTGCTATGTCATGTGCATTATTCATGCACACTATTTGCACCCATGACATGCTTGCCATGATCCCTTCTAGTATGTTGCATCTTCTCACTACTAGCTTGATTGACTTAATCACTATGATTGCTTGCTTTGTCGCATCACCCATGTTCCACTATTACTTGCTTTCTTGGGTTGATGACATATATGCTCTTGCCTCTCACATGATTTGTCTTGATCATTGTCTCTTGTCTCCATTAGTTTCATCCCTCATATCACCTTGTATTGAGTGCCAACTTGCTATGCTTATTGATCATGGAGACTTGGACATATTCCATGTGATGCATACTTGTTTGATTGAGCCTATTGTATTTGGTTGTTCTCACATCATATGCCTCCATACTATGAAATGCTCCTTTGTCCTTTCTTATGATGAGCATGATACATATCCTTTCAATGACATCCAATGTCCATGGTCAGGAAACCATGACCATCTATTAATCAACGAGCTAGTCAACTAGAGGCTTACTAGGGACATGTTGGGGTCTATGTATTCACACATGTATTAAGGTTTCCGGTTAATACAATTACAACATGAAAAATAGACAATTATCATGAACAATGAAATACAATAATAACCATTTTATTATTGCCTCTAGGGAATATTTCCAACAGTCTCCCACTTGCACTAGAGTCAATATTCTAGTTCACATCACTATGTAATGAATCCAACACCCATGGGGTATGTTCATATCTTGCTTGTGAGAGAGGTTTATTAGTCAATGGGTATGAACCTTTTAGATCCATGTGTGCTTTACAAATCTCTATGTCATCTTGTAGATGTAGCTACCATGCGCTACTTGGAGCCATTCCAAATAACTGTTCTACTATACGAATCCGGTTTACTACTCAGAGTCATCCGGATTAGTGTCAAAGTTTGCATCGACGTAACCCTTTACGACGAACTCTTTTACCACCTCCATAATCGAGAAAATTCCTTAGTCCACTAGTTACTAAGGATAAGTTCAACCCGCTGTCGTGTGATCCATTCCTGGATCACTCTTGTACCCCATGACTGACTCATGGCAAGGCACACTTCAGGTGCGGTACACAACATAGCATACTGTAGAGCCTACGTCTAAAGCATAGGGGACAACCTTCGTCCTTTCTCTCTCTTTTGTCGTGGTCAAGTCTTGAGTCTTACTCAATATTCACACCTTGTAACACAGCTAAGAACTCCTTCTTTGCTGATCTATTTTGAACTCCTTCAAAATCTTGTCACGGTATGTATTCATTGGAAAGTACTATTAAGCGTTTTTGATCTATCCTTATAGATCTTGATGCTCAATGTTCAAGTAGCTTAATCCAGATTTTCCATTTAAAAACACTTTCCAAATAACCCTGCATGCTTTCTAGAAATTTTACATCATTTCTGATCAACAATATGTTAACAACATATACTCATCAAAAATTCTATAGTGCTCCCACTCACTTCTTTGGAAATACAAGTTTCTCATAAACTTTGTATAAACCCAAAATCTTTGATCATCTCATCAAAGCGTACATTCCAACTCCAAGATGCTTACTCCAGTCCTTAGAAGGATTGCTGGAGCTTTGCATACTTGTCAGCATCTTTCAGGATTGACAAAACCTTCTGGTCCTATCACATACAACCTTTCCTCAAGAAAAATGTCGAGGAAACAATGTTTTTTACATCCTATCTGCAAGATTTCATAAATAATGCAGTAACTGCTAACGTAATTCCAACAGACTCTTAGCATCGCTACGAGTGAGAAAGTCTCATCGTAGTCAACTCCTTGAACTTGTCGGGAAACATCTTAACAACAAGTCGAGCTTTCTTAATGGTGACACTTACCATTATTGTCTGTCTTCCTATCCATCTGCACCCAACGGCCATACGACCATCAAGTGGTTCTTTCAAAGTCTATACTTTCTTTTATACATGGATCCTCTCTCGAATTTTATGGCCTCGAGCCATTCTTCGGAATCTGGGCCCACCATCACTTCTCCATAGCTCGTAGGTTCATTGTTGTCTAGCAACATGACTTCCAAGACAGGATTACGTACCACTCTGAAGTAGTATGCATCCTTGTCGACCTATGAGGTTTGGTAGTGACTTGATTTGAAGTTTCGTGATCACTATCATAAGCTTGCACTTCAATTGGTGTAGGTGCCATAGGAAGACCTTCCTGTGCCCTGCTACATAGTAGTTAAAGTGATGGTTCAATAACCTCATCAAGTGTCCACCATCCTCCCACTCAATTCTTTCGAGAGAAACTTTTCCTCGAGAAAGGACCCATTTCTAGAAACAATCACTTTTGCTTCCGGATATGAAATAGGAGGTATACCCAACTATTTTTGGGTATTCTATGAATATGCATTTATCCTCTTTGGGTTCGAGCTTATCATCCTGAAACTTTTTCACATAAGCATCGCAGCCCCAAACTTTTAAGAAACGACAGCTTAGGTTTCTCTAAACCATAGTTCATACGGTGTCGTCTCAACAGAATTGTATGGTGCCCTATTTAAAGTGAGTGCAGTTGTCTCTAATGCCTAACCCATAAACGATAGTGGTAATTCGATAAGAGACATCATGGTATGCACCATATCCAATAAGGTGTAGTTATGATGTTCAGACACACCATCACACTATGGTGGTCCAAGCGGTATTAGTTGTGAAACAATTTCCACAATCTCTTAATTGTGTGCCAAACTCGTAACTCAGATATTCATCTCTATGATCATATCATAGACATTTTATCATCTTGTCACGATGATCTTCAACTTCACTCTGAAATTATTTAAGCCTTTCAATAATTCAGACTTGTGTTTCATCAAGTAAATATACTCAGTATCTACTCAAATCATCTGTGAAGTAAGAACATAACGATATCCACTGCATGCCTCAGCACTCATTGGACTGCACACATCAAAATGTATTACTTCCAACAAGTTGCTTTCTTGTTCCATCTTACTGAAAATGAGGCCTTTCAGTCATCTTGCCCATGTGGTATGATTTGCATGTCTCAAATGATTCAAAATCAAGTGAGTCCAAACGATCATGCATATCTACCAATAGACATGGTTCGCATGTCTCAATCTTTTCAAAAATGAGTGAGTCCAAAGATCCATCAACATGGAGCTTCTTCATGCGTTTTATACCAACATGACTCAAATGGCAGTGCCACAAGTATGTGGTACTATCATTACTATCTTATATCTTTTGGCATGAACATGTGTATCACTACAATCGAGATTCAATAAACCATTCATTTTAGGTGCAAGACCATTGAAGGTATTATTCAAATAAACAGAGTAACTATTATTCTCCTCAAATGAATAACCGTGTGGCGATAAACATAATCCAATCATGTCTATGCTCAACGCAAACACCAAATAACAATTATTCCGGTTTAACACCAATCCCGATGGTAGAGGGAGCGTGCGATGTTTGATCACATCAACCTTGGAAACACTTCCAACACATATCGTCATCTCACCTTTAGCTAGTCTCCCAGCCTTTTATTTCGAGTTACTAGCGCTTAGCAACCGAACCGGTATTTATTACCCTGGTGCTACTAGGAGTAGTAGTAAAGTACACAATAATATGACGTATATCCAAAATACTTCTGTCGACCTTGCCAGCCTTCTCATCTACCAAGTATCTAGGGTAGTTCTGCTTTAGTGACCGTTCCCCTCATTATAGAAGCACTTAGTCTCGGGTTTGGTTCAACCTTGGGTTTCTTCACTAGAGCAGCAACTAATTTGCCGTCTCATGAAGTATCCCTTCTTTCCCTTGCCCTTCTTGAAACTAGTGGTTTAACCATCAACAATTGATGCTCCTACTTGATTTCTACTTTCGCGGTGTCAAACATGCGAGTTGCTCAAGGATCATCATGTCTATCCCTGATATGTTATAGTTCATCACGAAGCTCCAATAGCTTGGTGGCAGTGACTATGAAGAACCATCACTATCTCATCTGGAAGATTAACTCCCACTTGATTCAAGCGATTGCAGTACTCAGACAATCTGAGCACATGCTCAATGATTGAGTTTTTCTCCCTTAGTTTGCAGGCTTAAGAAACTTGTCAGAGGTCTCATACCTCTTGACGTGGGCACTAGTCTGAAATTCCAATTTCAGTCTTTGGAACATCTCATACGTTCTGCGATGTTTCAAAATTGTCTTTTGTGCCACAATTCTAAACCGTTAGTATTATGTACTGAACTATCACGTAGTCATCAAAACGTGTATGTCAGATGTTTCCCAACATCTACAGATGATGCTCGAGGTTCAACACACTGAGCGGTGCATTAAGGACATAACCCTTCTGTGCAACAATGAGGACAATCCTCAGTTCACGGACCCAGTCCGCATAATTGCTATTGTCAACTCTCAACTAAATTTTCTCTAGGAACATATCTAAAATAGTAGAACCAAAGCGTGAGCTACGACATAATTTGCAAAGACCTTTTGACTATGTTCATGACAATTAAGTTCATCTAATCAAATTATTCAATGAACTCCCACTTAGATAGACATCCCTCTAGTCATCTAAGTGATACATGATCCGGGTCAACTAGGCCGTGTCCGATCATCACGTGAGACGGACTAGTCATCATCGGTGAACATCTTCATGTTGATCGTATCCACTATACGACTCATGTTCGACCTTTCGGTCTTCCGTGTTCCGAGGCCATGTCTGTACATGCTAGGCTCGTCAAGTTAACCTAAGTGTATTGCGTGTGTAAATCTGGCTTACACCCGTTGTATGCGAACGTTAGAACCTATCACACCCGATCATCACGTGGTGCTTCGGAACAACGGACCTTAGCAAAGGTGCACAGTTAGGGGGAACACTTTCTTGAAATTATTGCGAGGGATCATCTTATTTATGCTACCGTCGTTCTAAGCAAATAAGATGTAAACATGGCAAACATCACATGCAAATCATAAAGTGACATGATATGGCCAATATCATCTTGTGCCTTTGATCTCCATCTTCGAGGCGCGGCATGAACACCATCGTCACCGGCATGACACCATGATCTCCATCATCATGATCTCCATCATCGTGTCTTCATGAAGTTGCCTCACAAACTATTACTTCTACTACTATGGCTAACGGTTAGCAATAAAGTAAAGTAATTAAATGGCGTTTCATTGACACGCAGGTCATAAATAAATTAAGACAACTCCTATGGCTCCTGCCAGTTGTCATACTCATCGACATGCAAGTCATGATTCCTATTACAAGAACATGATCAATCTCATACATCACAAATATCATTCATCACATCCTTTTGGCCATATCACATCGCATAGCATACCCTGCAAAAACAAGTTAGACGTCCTCTAATTGTTGTTGCATGTTTTACGTGGCTGTTATGGGTTTCTAGCATGAATGTTTCTTACCTATGCAAAACCACAACGGTGATATGCCAATCGCTATTTTCCCTTCATAAGGACCCTTTTCATGGGAGAGACAGACACCCGCCAGCCACCTTATGCATCAAGTGCATGTCAGTCGGTGGAACCTGTCTCACGTAAGTGTACGTGTAAGGTCGGTCCGGGCTGCTTCATCCCACAATGCCACCGAATCAAGATAAGACTAGTAACGGCAAGCAAATTGAACAAATCATCGCCCACAACTACTTTGTGTTCTACTCGTGCATAGAATCTACGCATAGACCTAGCTCATGATGCCACTGTTGGGGATTGTAGCAGAAATTTAAAATTTTCTACGCATCACCAAGATCAATCTATGGAGTAATCTAGCAATGAGGGGAAGGGGAGTGAATCTACATACCCTTGTAGATCGCTAAGCGGAAGCGTTCAAGAGAACGGGGTTGATGGAGTCGTACTCTTCGTGATCCAAATCACCGATGATCCTAGCACCGAACAGGCGGCACCTCCGCGTTCAACACACGTACGGAGCGGAGACGTCTCCTCCTTCTTGATCCAGCAAGGGGGAGGAGAAGTTGATGGAGATGCAGCAGCACGACGGCGTGGTGGTTGAAGTAGCGGGATCCCGGTAGGGCTTCGCCAAGCGCAAGCGGGGAGGAAGAGGTGTCACGGGAGGGAGGGAGGTGCCAGGGCTTAGGGTGCTACTGCCCTCCCTCCCCTCCACTATATATAGGGGCCCTGGGGGGCGCCGGCCCCTAGAGATCCCATCTAATGGGAGGGGCGGCGGCCTAGGGAGTGGCTCGGCCCCCAAGCCAGGTGGAGGCGCCCCCACCCCTTTAGGGTTTCCAACCCTAGGCGCAAGGGAGGCCCAAGGGGGGCGCACCAGCCCACCAGGGGCTGGTTCCCACGTCACTTCAGCCCATGGGGCCCTCCGGGACAGGTGGCCCCACCTGGTGGACCCCCGGGAACCTTCCGGTGGTCCCGATACAATACCGGTGACCCCAAAACTCTTCCGGTGGCCGAAACTGGACTTCATATATATATATATATATCTTTACCTCCGGAACTCCTCGTGACGTCCGGGATCTCATCTGGGACTCCGAACAACTTTCGGTTAACCGCATACTAATATCTCTACAACTCTGGCGTCACCGAACCTTAAGTGTGTAGACCCTACGGGTTCGGGAGACACGTGGACATGACAGAGACAACTCTCCGGCCAATAACCAACAGCGGGATCTGGATACCCATGTTGGCTCCCACATGCTCCACGATGATCTCATCAGATGAACCACAATGTCGAGGATTCAATCAATCTCGTATACAATTCCCTTTGTCTACCGGTATAGTACTTGCCCGAGATTCGATCGTCGGTATCCCGATACCTTGTTCAATCTTGTTACCGGCAAGTCTCTTTACTCGTTCCGTAACACATCATCCCATGATCAACTCCTTGGTCACATTGTGCACATTATGATGATGTCCTATCGAGTGGGCCCAGAGATACCTCTCCGTTTACACGGAGTGACAAATCCCAGTCTCGATTCATGCCAACCCAACAGACACTTTCGGAGATACCCGTAGTGCACCTTTATAGCCACCCAGTTACGTTGTGACATTTGGTGCACCCAAAGCATCCCTACGGTATCCGAGAGTTGCACAATCTCATGGTCTAAGGAAATGATACTTGACATTAGAAAAGCTTTAGCAAACGAACTACACGATCTTGTGCTACACTTAAGATTGGGTCTTGTCCATCACATCATTCTCCTAATGATGTGATCCCGTTTTCAATGACATCCAATGTCCATGGTCAGGAAACCATGACCATCTATTGATCAATGAGCTAGTCAACTAGAGGCTTACTAGGGACATATTGTGGTCTATGTATTCACACATGTATTACGGTTTTCGGTTAATACAATTACAGCATGAACAATAGACAATTATCATGAACAAGGAAATACAATAATAACCATTTTATTATTGCCTCTAGGGCATATTTCCAACACTTTCTTGATGGCATATTCATACATCATGATCATATTGCCTACCATCAATTGCATGATAACTTATTCATAGTGTGCATCCATTGCCATATTAATGCTATTGATAAACCATCTCACTATGACATCATTTTGCACCGTGGTTGCATTGATCATATTCACAATACATTTGTGTGCACAATGAATGCTTTTGCTCCCATGAATGCTTTGCATACCATTCCATATCTTTTGGATAAGCTTCATGCACGTTGTCATGATCAATCTTGTCGCACGGACTCATTCTTACATGATGGACACTTTGTATGCGCTAACCATTATATTTCCGAGTGTCGTTTGTGTTTGCTCTTTTTGCATGTATACCACTCCACTGACACCTTGGAGTACTTGGATTGCGCAATGTCTTCAACTCCGTCCAACTACAAGTTTCTCCACGACTACCGTTTACATGCTGATGAGGATCACGATCCAAGGTCGGATCTTTCCCAAGGGAGGGGAGATGATGTGGAGTATCCTATGATCATCCCCATGTACACTCAAGCATACACCTTTGGACCTAAGGTGAACCCACTCCTTTCCGAATCTTCCCTTTCCGCATGTAAGACATGGATGCTACTTCAAGCGCGGACCTTGTGCATACGCAGGTACACCCGAGGAGACCATGGAGAGCCCAAGGATCAAGGCCAAGCGTGCACGGAAGTGAAGGAAGGAGAAGGAAGAAGGGCCAGCTGCTACAGCGGCCGGGCATCCGGCCCAACCCCTGGAAATCCGGCATCAGCCATCCAGAGAGCACCGCAAAGGTCCAGCATAGCTCGTACATCCGGCCATTACCCCGGACATCCGGCCATTACCCCGAACATCCGGCTCAAAGCCCCGGACATCCGGCCCCTCCATCACCGAATGCATCTGGAAGACCCAAGCCAGCCCGGACATCTAGCCTCCCAGCCCGGACATCCAGCCCGTCGCGAAGCCCCGGCCATCCGGCCCGACGCCCAAACATCCGGCTCCACCTGTCTGCGCACATTGAAGGGCCGAGGCCCATGTACCCCTTCGCCCACCTAGACTATATATACTCCTCCTCCTCCCTCTTTCTAGGGTTAGCAAAGTAGTGGCTCATTAGAGTTAGTGATTTTCTCATCCATTACGGATGTACTCCACGAGAGAGACCGCGGCCCCTCTTCGAAGAAGATCCCCTTGGATTCGAGACCCCCTTTTGGGTGGCCCCATCAAGACCTCCTTTGGATAAGAACTGGTTACCATGTATCATCCCTTGTTGATCGTGGATCATGTATCTCCCTTTGTATTCATGGATCTAGAATATGTGTGACTACATCTTGTTGGTTTGAGTGTTTCTCTCGTGTTTCCCCTCGTGGTTCCCCTCGTGTTCTTCCCGGGAACCGCTCCTTTCATGAAAGATCGGCCATCTAGGGTTCCACCCTACATCATCGTGGCTCACAGGTTACTGCAACAACAGTTGTAGGTATAGGTAATGCGATGATCATGACGTGAGAGTGATGTTTACTTGTTTTGGAGTTCTTCTTCTTCATCGTCGATCTTGGGATAGGTTCCTGGTCGGCAGCCTGGGCTAGCAGGGTGGATGTCGTTTGACTTTCTGTTTGTGTTTCATCCGTACTCGGGTGTTGTTCTCTTGTACGATGTTTGATGTATTCTTGTGGCATTTGTATGCCCTTTGTATGTATCCCCAACTATTATGTAATGGTACGATGTAATGATATCCACCTTGCAAAAGCGTTTCAATAGGTCCTGAGGGGCCTCAAGGCAAGGAGCTTCAAGAAGAAGCTCGAGGCCTGCGGCAGGGGCTGGCTCGATGAGCTCTAGTCTGTGTTGTGGTCCATCCGCACCACTGCGACTAAACCCACAGGCGAGACCCCATTCTTCCTCATCTACGGGGCTGAGGTGGTCCTCACTCATGAGGTCAAACATCGCTCCCCGCTGGTCTTGGCATTTGACGAGGCACGCCTGAAAGTGCAACTAATCCCTGGGTGGTTTTGGTAATTCATAACAACATATAGCTCAATGAACTAATATCCATTCAAGTTGATTGTTTCAAAAAGTTCAACGATTGGCATGGCATGGACTAGAGATGTGGACCCCTCAAAATGCTAAGGACAAATATTGGCAAAAGCTCAAGACTCTTCATTTCTATTTTAGTGATCCAAGATCACATTGAGTCCATAGGAAAAGCCAATACTATTAAAAGGGGATGATGTGTTGCTTAATGGTTTACTTGCTCAAAATGCTTAGTGATATGATCCAAAGCCCTCAACCCCTTTCTCAAATCCAAATAGTATATCCTAAACCTAAAGCCAAACTCGGCCCCACCGATTTGAACCATCCGGCGCTATCGAGTTCTTTTGACATAGCCATAGCCAGAAACCCTAATCAGTTCGGTCTCACCGATAGGGATTTCGATCTCACCAAGATGGGATTGCAAACTCTATATTTCCCTTCGTAAAGTTTCTGTCTCACCGAAATGAGCGATCGGTCCCACCGAGTTTGCAATGCAAACTCTGTATTTCCCTTTCATAACATTTCGGTACCACTGAAAGGAGCGATCGGTCCCATCGAGTTTGTTTGACCAACTCTCTGTTTGATTATTACAGAAATCGGTCTCACCTAGTTTATGGCATCGGTCAAACCGAGATAATGTTTTTCCCTAACCCTAGCGCATCGGTCCCACCAAGTTGATCATGTCGGTCCCACCGAGAATCCTAACGTTCACATTTTGAACTGAATCGGTCTCACCGAGTTCACTTATTTGGTCTCACCGAGTTGGCTCAAATGTGTGTAACTTTAGATTTTGTGTGGAGGCTATATATACCCCTCCACCCCCTTCTCTATTCAAGACAGAGCCATCAGAACGTGCCTACACTTCCACTACTCGTTTTCTGAGGGAGAACCACCTACTCATGTGTTGAGACCAAGACATTCCAATCCAACCACAAGAACCTTGATCTCTAGCCTTCCCCAACTTGCTTTCCACTCAAATCTTCTTTCCACCATAGCCAAATCTGTGAGAGAGAGTTGAGTGTTGGGGATACTATCATTTGAAGCACAAGAGCAAGGAGTTTATTGTCAACACACAATCTATTACCTTTTGGATAATGGTGTCTCCTAGATTGGTTAGGTGTCACTTGGGAGCCTCCGTCAAGATTGTGGAGTTCAACCAAGGAGTTTGTAAGGGCAAGGGGATCGCCTACTTCATGAAAATCTACCCAAGTGAGGCGAGTACTTCGTGGGCGATGGCCATGGTGGGATAGACAAGGTTGCTTCTTCATGGACCCTTCATGAGTGGAGCCCTCGATGGACTCGCGCAACCGTTACCCTTTATGGGTTGAAGTCTCCATCAATGTGGATGTACGATAGAACCACCTATTGGAACCACGCCAAAAATCTCCATGTCTACATCGCATTTTCCTTTCCAAACCCCTCCCTTTATCTTCATATGCAATATTTTACACTCCGTTGCTATACTCTTAGAATTGCATGTGTAGGTTGATTGCTTGACTTGTGCTAAGTTGCTAAAATCTGCCAAGACTTAAAATTGGGAAAGGCTAGATTTTTATTTGGTCAAGTAGTCTAATCACTCCCTCTAGACCTACTTTTGCTCCTACAAGTGGTATCAGAGCTTTGGTCTCCATTTGCCTTGATTTCCATAGCTTTGGTGATCATAGCCTTGGTTTCACAACCTAGGAGAGTATGGCATCTAGCGAGGGAAATTACCACCATAGGCATCCTTACTTTGTGGTACTAATTTTGCTAGTTAGAAGCATAAGATGAAAATGCATATTCTTGGACATAACCCCACCGTATGGGCTATTGTGTGCATTGGTTTGCAAGGTGAATTCTTCGAAGATGGAAGAGAACCAAATCATGAAGCTACCGTGGAAGAATTGAAAATGTTGCAATACAATGCTCAAGCTTGCGATATCCTCTTTAGCGGATTAAGCCCCGAAGAATTCAACAAAATCAGCCGCCTTGAGAATGCAAAGGAAATTTGGGATACTTTGATTGATACGCACGAAGGTACCGAGTCCGTCAAGGAATCCAAATTGGATGTTCTTCAAAGTCAACTTGACAAGTTCAAAATGAAGGATGGTGAAGGTATCGCTGAAATGTACTCTAGGTTTTCTCTCATCACAAATGAGATTGCCGGCCTATGAAGTGAAGAGATTATCAACAGATTCATTATGAAGAAGATCCTAAGAGCCTTGGATGGAAAATATGATACCATGTGCACCTTAATCCAAATGATGCCCAATTACAAAGATCTCAAGCCAACAGAAGTCATTGGTTTCTTGTTGATGAGATGTCACTCAAGGATAAGGAAGAGCTTCACAACAAGTCAAGTGGCCCTTACAAAGCTTCATGCGATGATCCTATAACATCAAGTGAGAAACAAGTCTTCAATTAAGAATTGAGCCTAATGGTGAAGAACTTCAACAAGTTCTACAAGAGTAGAAGCAAAGAAAGAAGTTCCAAGTCAAGTTCCTACAATGACAAAAGATCTTCTAGTCGTGATCGCAATTGCAACAATTGTGGAAGACCCAGACGCTACTCTAGTGAGTGTACGGCTCCCTACAAGAGAAGAGAAGACTCACCTAAAGTGATGATGATTTACCTATTGACAACTCTAGTGATGAAAACTATGATGAAATTGATGTTAATCCTGCTAATCAAGATAAAAAGAATGACGATGATAAGAAGGTGATTGAGCGTCTAACTAAATAACTAAACACTCTTAAGTTAGCTCATGAAACTACCTTAGAGGATCATCGAGAGCTTTTAAAAACTCATGAGAAGCTACACTTTGAAAAGCTCAATCTAGAGCAAGATTGTGGGTTCTTAAAAGCAATCAATGATGATCTTCGTAAGAAAAGTTCTTCTTACATTGCCAAGCATTTACTCTTGTCTACTTACATGCCACAAGTAAAATCTAGCAACAAGAGCAAGAAAGATTCTTCTTCTACTAGTAACAATAATCATGTTAAATCCAATATTGTTGCTTCTAGTAGTTCTCTTGATTCCACTAATGATTCTCTTAGCCAAGTTAGACTTGACAAGAAAATAGCTTATTAAAGGGAATTATAGAGAAAGATGTTTACAGGAGTCTTACCGGGAGTAAGCAATTTGAGGAAATTGTACGCAAGCAAGGGAGACAGCGGAAGAATCAAGGTGTTGGTTTTGAACGCAAGTTCAATGCCAATGGAGTTGGGTGCGAAGAAGATCAATACCCCAAGACAAAGTTTGTTCCTCAACCAGAGAAGTATGATCCCACTTCTTTGATAGGAACACAAGCTCAACATGATCTTCCACCACAAGACCACAAGCTGAAAGGCAAGGACAAGGTTCAAGAGGATATTGATGCATTTTAAGAAGCTCCTAAGGCCTTGGTGAAGTGGGTTCCCAAGACTACCTCAAGTTCTCCTTCATCAAGTACATCTACGACTCCAAGGATTCCCATCAAGATGATGTGGATCCCAAAGAAGAAGAACGAGAGAGTTCTTGAGGGTGACTCCGCCAACATACTTCACTCATATTCATTTGGCAAGGACAAGTGCAATCAACTTCCACATCTTGCACTAGTTCAAGGAGTCACAAACCCTCTTGTTGATAAGACAGGGAACAAGGTAACCTAATGCTTTCATGCAGAACATCATGTGTGTATTTCACTCTATGTCTATGGATATCCTTGTGTGTTCCTTGTGGGACTAACCCATGTAGGTATTCAAAGTGCAACTCGCGCCAATGGATTGCTCCAAATGATCTACATCAAGATTAAGCATCTACATCTTCAACACCTACATGAAGTCATCATCAACAAAACCCAAGGTTAGTTCATCGCTCTTAGGGGGGATATCACATCTAGGGGGAGCCTTGCTCTAAGAATTGAGCTAAAGAAACTCTAATGGTGTGAACACAACAATGCTTTATGTAAAAGTGGTAACCCCACTTGTGCTTAAACGATGAGTATGACCTACAATCAAATGTTCTAATTTGACTCCTCGGTCAATATACTCATATATAGATGACCTAATCATTGCCAATTGCTTGATAGATGCTAGAGTTTTTGTGCATGCTTTGCCACATATTTCATTTTCTATCTTATTATGTGAGCATGTTGATTGCATATTTTTCCCATTCGAGGACATCCATTTGTTGCTTTGTTTGTATGGTTTTTCTTCTTGCCAAATGGATGGACAAGAATGCCTAAGCACTCCCTCTAGCTATCTATGCTTTTTCTCGTCTCAAATTCTATTCATGCGACATCACAAAGCTTGATCAAGTCATATTCAGACCCTCCGGGTGAGGAGCACTCGGAGCCACCGATTCGTCATAGACTTAACTTCCAAAACTTCTTAGTGCATTTTGGTCTGGCCGATCAATCCCGTTCGGTCACACCGAGTTCATTAAGTTGATCTAGGTTTTAACCTCGGTGCAACTGATTTGAACCTTTTGGTCACACCGAGTTGCAGCAACCACTTGCGATTCTGCATCTCGGTGCCATCGAGTCGTTCCACTCGGTCACACCGATAGTGACTGGATATATATACCCACAGGCTGAAAATATGGAAATTCCTCCAAACACTTCGCCCGCGCCTATCCAGCTCTGCCGACTCGAGGTCTCCGGATCGTCTCCTCGTCGCCAGCGTCCTCCTGCCGCTGGTTTTCGCCGCCGTCAATGGGAATCTTCACCACCGTTGTCGCCATAGCGAGTTCGTTGCCAAGTTAGGGTATGAACTCATCCCTTTGTGCTTTCCCCACTCTGATTCCGAGCACAAAGATCAATGCCTATATTCTTTCCACGTTTGAGACTGCTCTGTCCACTACAAACACTGTTAGATTAGATTTGATGCAAAAATTTAGGTTTAGGTTTCCGCCAAACTCATCTCGGACTGGCCGATGTTAGGATTTTGGTCCCACCGATTTGGCTCAGGTCATAGCACAAGTATTTTTTGGTCTGAGCGAAACATACAATCGGTGTGACTGAGTTCATTTCTCTGTGAAACCCTAGCAACTCGGAATCACCGAAGTGCACCTCGGTCTGACCGATCTTGCATGTTTAGACTCCATAGCTGCATCAGTGTCACCGAGTTTGTAATATCGGTAGCTCCGAAATGCTTTCTGTTGATAACTAAAACTAAGTTTTTGACTCATTTGTTTTGCAAAATGCTTGTGCTTTGTGATACTTATCTACTCTATCTCAACCTATCTATTCACATGGTCAGCTTTCGGTGTCAGACATGTCAGACCAGGGTGACAGCCAGAACATGTCAAAGGAGCATCAGAATCTCAGTGAGGACACTAGTCCCTCAAACAACAGTTATGATGAGGGTAGCAAAATCACCCTAAGCAATCTGCCTAAGGCTGCAACTAGGCAGAGGAGGAAAAGGAACTCAGAATCAGAATATGAAGATTTTGCGGTTGATGAGGAGGTCACTTCCAAGAAGAAGTTGATCAAGAAAGAGCATGTTGCTGCTGCTAGAATTAAGCCAGGAATGCACAAGAAGGCCCCTGCAAAGAGAGTGCCTATGTCCAAAGCCAGGGCCTCAACTCTTGAAACTTTGAAGTCCACAGAAGAAGAGGCTGCTGGAGGCAAGAAGAGAAAGGAAAGGGTCAAGAAGACCATGGCCAGAGTTATTGGAAAGCCTTCTATGATGAAGGAATCTGATAAGGATGAAGAGGATGAAGAAGGTGCTCCACCAGCCCCCAAAGCTCAGAAGTTAATGGGAGATGCTATTAAGTCTGGAGCTGCACCTTCTAAGCCCAAAACTGCTCCCAAGCAATCCTCACAAGCTCAAGCTCCAAAGCAAACTGCACCCAAGAGATCCATAAGAAATATTTCAACTACAGAGAAGAACAAGGCCCTAGTGCCCAAGGTTCAAGAAGAGGAAGAGCCCCAAGTGCTCAGGTAGCTCAAGCCTAAGATACCAGATCATGATGACAAACATCCCATTGCTGAAAACATGAAAGTGAGAAAAGATGCAGGACCCAGACTATGGAGGCAGACAGATCCATATGCAACAAGAAGAAGAACTGTTGTGGATTACAGGTTTCAAACCAAGGAGCAGCAGGACTTCTGTGAGACAGTCCTCTTGGACAAGAAGCCCATAGTGAGTGATATGAAATGGGTTGACTGGACATTCATTGATGAAAATCAAGATTACTTTCCTGGAGTTCATGAGAGCTTCAGAATGAATGGATTGGACACATTTGTGGGTCAGAAATTGACCAAATGGAATGATGAGATGGTGATGCAGTTCTATTCCACTGCACTTTTTTACCCAGATGGCAAGATAGTCTGGATGACTGAGGGTACTAGGTACCAATCTTCCATTGTTAAGTGGGACAAGCTGATCAATGCTCCCACAGAAGCTGAAGATGACACTGATGTCTATGCAAAGCCTAGGAAAGGCCACAACTCCATGGCACACATGTACAAGGAGATACCAGATGATTCCTTGGAGACTCACAAATTTGGCTCCATTTACTATTTGCTATCAGGGCTGCCAACCATCAACACCATATTGAGGCATACACTTTTGCCTAAGTCTGGAGATGACAGGATGATCAGAGGGCACTCAATCAACTTGTTACACATGTTTGATGTGCCAGAGAAGTTCAAGGTGATGACCTTGATTGTTGAAACAATTAAGAGGACTGCAGCAGATCAAAAGAGGTCATGTGGATATGCCCCACACATCCAAATGCTCATCAACTCCAAGGTGGGCATAGGCACATATCTGCCAGATAGAGAGCACCTTCCCCTGAGGCCAGACATTGAGGACAACACAGTTCTCATGGATACTTCACATCCTACATCTATAGAGCCTCAGGAGAAGAGAGAGAAGGCAAAAACAGCAAAGATTTCCAAGATGCCAGATGCCTCAGCTGCAAACCTCAAGACCAAGCAAGATCAGCTCAGCTATCTTCTTGAGGCCACAGTGAGAATTAAGAAAGGACTAGCCACCTTGACTCAAAATCAAGAAAGTCTTGAGAGAATCATTGAAAGAAAATTTTATGATCTAGACTTGAAGGTCACAGAGATTCAGACTGCAGTTGGGCAACTTCAAGAAGCAGAGGACGGGAGAGGAAGAGCTACTACAAAGGCATATCAGAGAGTGCTTGGAGCACAAAGGTCTGCAGTTGTGCCTATCCGTGACACAAGAGCTACAACATCAGCACCTGCAACCACTTCCCCGGTTGCCCCTCCAGTTGCTACCCCTCCAGTTCCTCAGACATCAGCAGAAGTTTTTGCAGATGTTGTCCTCTCCACGCCATCTTTGCACACCAGAGCTCCTGGAGATCCTGCTTACAGTGTCGCATAGCACTATGCATTTTCAAGCTTTTTGGTAACTTGTTGTCAAAGGGGGAGAAAGTTTATAGATCATAGGCTTCGAGAGAGAGAGAGAGTGTGTGTGTGTGTTTTGCTTTTTATTGGTCTCTCTTGCTACTTTTTATTTGCTTGTGTGTTTGCTACAATATCTGTGCTTATGTGTGAGATACTCTTATGATCGTGTGGTTGATCATATTATGCTTTAATGTCTGTGCTTGAATGATGTTATCTTATTACTTGTGTATGATCAATCATGTTTGCCTTGGTGATGAGTGCATGTTATTTATATGACATGGAAGAGTAACCCATGATCCTAATCGATTGTGCATTTGCATTCAAAAGCAAATCATAAATAATGCACAAATTTCGGGGGAGCCCTTGCTTATCACATACTTCTCAAAGCAATGATATATTTCATTCATATTATCATTTGTCCAAGCTTTGGTCTATATATTGTCATCAATTACCAAAAAGGGGGAGACTGAAAGTGCAACTAATCCCCGGGTGGTTTTGGTAATTCATAACAACATATAGCTCATTGAACTAATATCCATTCAAGTTGATTATTTCAGAAAGTTCAATGATTGGCATGGCATGGAATAGAGATGTGGACCCCTGAAAATGCTAAGGACAAATATTGGCAAAACCTCAAGACTCTTCATTTCTATTTTAGTGATCCAAGATCATATTGAGTCCATAGGAAAAGCCAATACTATTAAAAGGGGATGAGGTGTTGCTTAATGGTCTACTTGCTCAAAATACTTAGTGATATGCTCCAAAGCCCTCAACCACTTTCTCAAATCCAAATATGTCCTAAACCTAAAGCCAAACTCGTCCCTACCAATTTGATCCATCCAGCGCCACCGAGTTATTTTGACATAGCCATAGCCAGAAACCCAAATCAGTTCAGTCTCGCCGATAGGGATTTCGGTCTCATCGAGATGGGATTGCAAACTCTCTATTTCCCTTCATAACGTTTCGGTCTCACCGAAATGAGTGATCGGTCCCACCGAGTTCGCAATGCAAACTCTCCGTTTCCCATTCGTACTGTTTTGATGCCACCGAAAGGAGCGATTGGTCCCACCGAGTCTGCCTGACCAACTCTCTGTTTGCTTATTACAGAAATCGGTCTCACCGAGTTTATGTAATCGGTCAAACCGAGATAAGGTTTTGCCCTAAACCTAGCACATCGGTCCCACCGAGTTGATCATGTCGGTCCCACCAAGAATCCTTACGTTCACATTTTGAACTGAATCGGTCTCACCGAGTTCACTTATTCAGTCTGACCAAGTTGGCTCAAATGTGTGTAACGGTTAGATTTTGTGTGGCGGTTATATATACCCCTCCACCCCCTTCTCTATTCAAGAGAGAGCCATCAGAACGTGCCTACACTTCCACTACTCGTTTTCTGAGGGAGAACCACCTACTCATGTGTTGAGACCAAGAAATTCCAATCCAACCACAAGAACCTTGATCTCTAGCCTTCCCCAACTTGCTTTCCACTCAAATCTTCTTTCCACCATAGCCAAATCTGTGAGAGAGAGTTGAGTGTTGGGGACACTATCATTTGAAGCACAAGAGCAAGGAGTTTATCGTCAACACACAATCTATTACCTTTTGGATAATGGTGTCTCCTAGATTGGTTAGGTGTCACTTGGGAGCCTCCGTCAAGATTGTGGAGTTCAACCAAGGAGTTTGTAAGGGCAAGGGGATCGCCTAATTCATGAAAATCTACCCAAGTGAGGCGAGTACTTCGTGGGTGATGGCCATGGTGGGATAGACAAGGTTGCTTCTTCATGGACCCTTCATGGGTGGAGCAGCAAGTTTCCTCATTGGTGCTAAGGAGGCAAGCGCAGGCGCGGGGTCCTGAGGAATCAGCCAAAGGTTTCAATTCATGTGCAACAAGACCAGGACCGCCAGGGCGGCAGGACGGATGCCATCATCGAGCCCACCGCAATGTCACAACCAGAGGCTTTGCTGGAAAAGACCACCTTTCGTCAGGATAGGGTGTACTATTTGCCCCCCTTCAAAATTGGCTACTGTGGGATCCCTTCCGGCCTTATTTGGAGGAAGAGGACCAAGGCCACTATAAATATAGCTTAGCCACCACCGTACGAGGGGATCCAAGAGAGACCTCACTAGCTCACACCCACACTAGAACAGACCTCGTGAGGTTGTTCCTCCTTTGTACTAGTTCATCCTCAGCCCCTCATGAGGCTAATCCACCACAAAGCAGGAGTAGGGTCTTACACCGCAAGGTGGCTCAAACCTGGGTAAAACTGCCATGTCCCTTTCCTTTCTTGTTCATCGAGCAAGGTCGTGGAGGAGACAAACTGGTTGGCTGGAGAGGTTGAGTTCTTCACACACGCCCCAGAGTTCAAACCTTCCTTGGGTCTACGGAGCCCTGGATCCGACAACGGCCTCCCGCATACTACAAACACCAGAAACTACTTGCAACTCCTGGACAGAGGATAAGGGGTTAGTAAGTTGAGCGGGGTCATATTTCAGGGCCCAATGTGTGGTAGTACCTGTTCTTGGATCAAAAACACGGAACTCAGTTCCTGAGGATGGTTTCAATGAGACAACCCACCATGTACTCCTACATGGCCTCTCAACGCTACCTTTACCAAATCGTGTTCACACACTTTGCTCTCATCAATTGGACATGTTTATCACCATCCCAATCCATCCCAAATGAATCAGACCTGACACAACTCTAAGCATAGCAGGCATAAAAAGCAAGCATGAATGAGTAGGCACATCATGGATCAAACAATTCGTACTCATGCTAGTGGGTTTCAACTATTTAGTGTAGCAAATACAGGTCATGTAGAGCAAAGGGGTTCAACTACCGCAGCACATAAAAGTTGAATCTCTGTTGTCCTAATGCAGTAAATGAGAGCAGGAGTGAGAGAGTGGAATTGTATCGGAGTGATAAAGGGGGTTTTGCTTGCCTGGCACTTCTGAAGACAGTATAGCTCTTCATTGGTGTCATCGAACTCATCGTCGGAACAACATCTACCGAGGGGGAACAATTACCGGCAATAGAGAGGAACATAATCAATACAATGCAACAATATGATGCATGAATGTGACATGGCAATATGTTGTGATTTGAGCTAATGCAGCTAGAAACAAGTGCAAGGGAGTCCATTTGAACCAAAGGTTCAAACGCAAACTCTAATTTAAGTATTTAAAATGCCATTTGAATGTTTTCACTTTTACAGCAGGTATGTGTTGGTGTTTCATGCACTAAAGTAGCATAAATGGATTGATTGGATTTTTCTAATAATTTTTCATATATAAATCTTTTCAATCTGAGTTATAGATTATTTTCTATGATTTTTTGAAGTTTAGGCATTTTTCTAGATTTTCTAATTATTTTGAAATAAACTAATTCCAGAAAACAGGATTATTGCGCCAGCACTATGTTAGGGTGACGTCATCGAGTCAACGGGTCAGCCCAGGTCAAACTGACCAGTGGGGCCCGCGTGTCAGTGACCCAGGGGGGTCAAATCCTTGGTCAAACCGAGGCTAATCCACTGGCGGCTCAACGCCGACGAGGCCAGATGCGGCGGCGAGGTGCGGGATTCCTCCTCCGGCAACCAAATGGCCGGTGGAGGGCACCCACGTGTTGTGAACGCTCGTCTGCATTTAGTGGTGGCGATGGCTTGGCCTGGGGTGGCCGGAATTGTCGCCCGCGTCGACCAGGACGGCTTCCGGAGCTCGGGTGAGCTCGGGGCCAACGCTATGGCATGCGGGGCACCTACCTGCTCTACGCAGCGCGAGGAGGGAGCTGGGAACGATGGTTGGGTCGTTGGATGGCCGGGAACTCATCGGCGGCGAACAAAGGCGGCAACGCGTGCGGGCGATGACGTTGCGGTGGCTTCGGTGCACGAGGGAGAGAACGGGGAGGGGGAGGAGCAGCAACTCAGGGCGGAGTTGACGATGGTCTTGGCAAGCTCGGGGAGGGGCTTATGTCGTCGTGCAGGCGCCGGTGATCTCGGGGCAGAGGCGGCGAAGACGGCGGTGCAGAGGGTGCTGCAGGGCGTCCGGTGTCGCACGAATTGACGGAGAGGCGCGGGCGATGGAGGCAGAGCCAATGCACAGGTTGGAGAGGCGAGGGGAGCACAGTGGCTGCGGTTTCACGGCGGCAAGCGCTTGGCGGTTGCGGCCATGGCAAGGAGAGGGCGAGCGAGAGGATAGAGGGGAAGAGTGAGACGTCCAGGGGGTCGGCGCGGCACCAAGGAGAAGGCCCGAGGTGTCGCAGTGGCCTCGATGACACAGGCAAGTAGGGAGGTGCATGGCGCCGCGGGCGCGCGTGCGTTGTCTCCCTCTTCATACTGGCAGAGGTAGGCGATGACTGGCACGGGCCAGGAGGGCCGGCCTAGCCAGGTGAGTGGCCTTTGGCCTTTCTCTCTCCCTCTTTCTGTTTTAGTTTTCTTTTTCTTTTTCTGTTATTTGTTTCTGGTATAGTAAAAATGCTAAACCGCATTATAAAATCATGAAAATAATTGTGGGCACTTCTAAAATTATTCCAATAGCCCTCAAATGCCTTCAAGATTTTTTGGACATTTAAAAATATTTATAACATTTAAATGTCCAAATGCAAATACCTTATGATTTAAGTCAAAAATCCAAAGTGGGCTAGAAAAATGTGCACCATTTTTGTCAGAGGTTCTAGACCAATCCAAAAATGATGAACTTTTGTGAAGGGCATTTTGGGTTCCGTGAAATAATTTTTAGTTGAACCAGGTATTTTCAGGGGGTTGCTGGGGTTTGATGATCCCCATTTGAAATTTAAGAAAAAATTAAACATGATGCATCACTCTAGCTAGTCCTAATGCAAGAACTAACTAGGGCTGTCACACGAAGCCCTGCGGAGATAGCTTCACCATCACCAAAACCACGCTGTGGTGCTATAGGAACTCATCCACTACCTCGTCGTCATGCTGGATCAAGAAGGCGGAGGATGTCATCGAGCTGAACGTGTGCTGAATGCAGAGCTGCCATACGTTCGGTGCTCGATCGGTTGTAACACGAAGAAGTTCGACTACATCAACCGCGTTGTCTAACGCTTCCGCTTATGGTCTACGAGGGTACGTAGACACACTCTCCCCCTCTCGTTGTTATGCATCTCCTTGACAGATCTTGCGTGTGCATAGATTTTTCTTGTTTTCCATGCAACTTTTCCCAACATATATATCTCGTATAGTGTCACTTCATGGTGTTCCACTAGAGATCAATTCTGACTGTGGAAGTCTTTTCAGTCCCGGATTTTGGGAGAGTTTCCACACTGCCATGGGAACTCATCTTTCCTTCAGTACCGCTTTCCACCCTCAGTCGAGTGTGGAAAGGGTCAACCTGATTCTCGAAGACATGCTTAGAGCTTGCGTTATCTCATTCGGTATGGATTGGGAGAAGTGCCTTCCTTTTGCCGAGTTTGCTTATAACAATAGCTACCAATCCAGTCCCGTGAAAGCACCCTTCAAGATTCTATGTGGACAAAAATGTCGAACACCTTTGAACTGGTCAGAAACCAGTGAAAGACAATTCTTTGGACCGGATATGATCCAGGAGGCAGAAGAGCAAGTTCGCATTATTCGTGATAATTTGAAGACAACTCAGTCTCGTCAGAAGAGTCGGTATGACCGTCATCATAAGGAAGTAACCTATCGGTTGACGAGAAGGCTTACCTTTGGGTTACCACTTTGAAGGGTACCCATTGTTTCGCTATTAAGGGCAAGTTGCACTACAAAAAACCACTTCCGTGATGATACATGTTTGTCAGAGTCGGTCACGTTTTCTGTCATGCATGTACATCCATGATGATTTTATGACAGAATCAACATAGTCATACCTTTGCTGTCATAGAAGTGTTCCATGACATTACCAAAATTCTCATCATGGAAGTGTCCACTTCCATGACGATAAATCGCGCGTCATCGAAGTGCTTTCGTCAAGGGTGACCGACACGTGGCATCCATCATAACGGGTCACCGTTAAGCTATCAGGTTCCGATTTGGATCCGATAACTAGTTAACAGCTGGGAGCAATGAGGATTTTCCACGTGTAAAATTATCATTGGCTATAGCAACCACGTGTCAGCACCCGAAAAGGACAGATGTCAACCGCCCAATGGATAGGAGGCGCTTATGATACATCGACACGTGGCAAGACCCAACAACAGCCCATTTAGGTTAAAAGCTGGCCCAGTCCAAATTAGCGAGCTGGCCCATTAATGGCCTGCTTGCAAATGGCCCATTCGCAGTTAAGGCATGTACGGCTATTGTCAAATCAGCCCATCAATGGCTGGTTCTAAACTTGTCATCATCGCGCCCATGGTCACTTCTGGCCTGTTAATAGTTCAATAAGTATTTGGGCCGAATTACGGCCCGGTGTGTTTCTGGCCTGTTGAAGGTCCTGCTTCATTTGAGCCCATTTATTGTCCATTGAAACTTTCGACCCTTAAACGACCGTGAAGGATTTGGGTCATATTCGTCCATGTCTGACATTTGGCCTGTTAGAGGCCACCTGTAGATTTGGGCCACTTCCAGCCTACAGTGATTTTTGGCCTGTTAACGTCAGACGAAATCCATGGGCCATATGTGGCCCAAAGTCACATCGGGCCTATTAACGGCCCATGTAAAACTAATACTAATGAAGCCCAACCAAACTTCTAGCCTGTTAATGGCCTGTGTAGTAGGTCGGTGCATTTATGACCCATTAGAATTTCGACCTGTGGACGATTCGCATTGTAAACAGGCCACCACAAGCTAAGATACATTTCGGCCTGCTAATGAACAGTGGGTTATTTGGCACAATTAGGGCCCAATCTCACTTTCGTCTATTAAAAGCCCATGTTATTTATGGGCTCGAGATATTTACACATGTTAACGACCTATTGTTATTAAGGGCCCAAATTATGCTTAGGCCTATTAAAGGCCCACTAGGGGCAGAGGCCTACCAAAAATATGAAAGCTTAATTATGCTGATTTAGGCCCAGATATTTTTAGTGGGCTACATGCAAATTACGGCCCATAGTCGTTTCTAGCCCAATTGTAATGGGCCTAACGAATGTTGGCACGTTAGGCTCCTAGGAAGATTTCGGTCGAATACATTACTAAGATAAACCTACACTATACAAAATAGCATCGTAATTTCTATAGCCTTTGGCAGCACGATAAATGTTGTATCACAACAAAATAAATTCCAGTCATACAACAAAAGGCCTATTGGCATAAAGTTTACAGTCCTTGCAGATAAAAGCACCATCAGATGTATAGAAGCACAGATCATTTGACCTGAGTGCTAATGTTTCAGGTTGTAGAATCTGATGGAGCAGCATGATCTTCCCCTTTTTCCGCCATTGCTCTTGAAAACGAAGCAAAGGTCTGATAGTCTGGTTTCAAAACAATTCATATCTTGATGAAATTTGTCAACCACTATTCTTGTTTCCAAAACGATGCCCATTAGGGATCAGACTTGTGTCTGGAGCACAGATATATCACTCTATCTAGCCGGAAGATTTTGTTCAGTAGGCGATTTGGACAAGGTTACCTTGACAACCAACCCATAATTACGCAGGAAGGTGGTTTTTGCACTTTTAGTGCAGAGATACTGACGCACTGCAGCAAGAGATAACATTGTGCCTGTGGTAGCCTCGTCACCTTCAGGTGGTTGTGGCTGTTCAATCGTTTGTTCCATAGCTTGCTGAAAGTTTGAACTTGTAGATTAGTGTACCAGATAAGTTACTAATGAGACAAAAACAAACAAAGTAGGTTTCACATTTATACGTAACTTACTTTGGTGAACTATTGTAATACATTAGCATGTATTGTAGTGCCAACTACATAATAAAATCACTTTCGGAACATATGTCCATGTAGCATGCCTACTGTATTGTCTATTTCCTCACATTCGTTCACATGTCACGGGTGCACGTCAGTCCTAAACAAACGGTTTTAACCCCTTTCCGCGACGGCATCCGGAACCGTCGCCAAGTGAGTGTGGGCGATAGGGGGGTCTTTCCCACACGACCTAGAAACCGTTGGGGATATGCCCTCCTAGCACACACGCTCGGCAAAATGAGGTCGTGTGCGACCAGCGAGCACTCAAATACGGAAATACGTATAGTAGTGCTAAAAAAATACAATTATACGGTGAAATTGTTTCCGGTCGCAAGTACATCCCACACAGTCAGTCCCCGCCAAATATTTATGTTCATATATACATCACACATAGTCGCTACAAGGAAAATGTTTGCGCAAGGTGGCGTAACGCAAACAGTTTTAAAAAGAATGGCGTGGGTGATTGTTCATTGATCCAACACGGTTTATTCCTAGAAATTGTGTGCATTGCCTGAGGTCATCACCCACGGTGTTTTCTCATTAACCGTTTGCAATAGGAAAACCCAATTAGCAAGCTATTGGCCAATTAGCGGGCTAATTGCCCTATTATCAATAATCCATTTTAATCTAATTGACATTCATATTAATCACACAATATATTCCATTCCCATGTTAAGGAAGCAGGATTTCATAATTGAAATACATCGGAGTACAACATGATATAGCTTCAGCACTCAGCTACCCCATTACACAACTGCACCAGTAGCAAGTTTCACATGCAACATCTAGAACCTTTCGAAATTAGCATCATAGATGGTACATAGAGAGATGCATCTCATGTGGAAAACGGCTGAAGCAAAAGGCGAATATTGAGCCTTCATTCATGTTGAAGGTCTTTGCAACTTTAGGCCAGTGCCTGTGGATGATTGACCGTCCATCCTTCGACCTCTCCAGGAACACTTCAATATTGAACCATGGGTGTTGTATGAAAACTTTCCTCGCCTCCTGACCACAGAGGTGGTTTGAGAGGTAATCATCAGTGAAGCCTGAAAACAAGGATGTGCATAAATATCTTCTCTATATTGGAAATGGGGCAAAGGAATACAAAAAGGTAAGGTATAATAGTTAGTACCATATTGTAAACCTCAGTGCTTCCCATTGTTTCCCTGCAACACATATAAGGTAGTTAGTAATCAGGGTAAGTAAGGGTTCGCATGCTATCAGTAAAATATGTTGATGATAATTAAGCACATTGCAGATTCATCAAATTAATTCAAGCCACATGAAAAACCCATTTATCCAAACCAAGCATGATTAAGAACTATGAAATATAGCACTTGTATATGTTTATCATGTATTAAGTGCAGCTCAATTCGATTTATTCCTCACATGGTATACAATAACAGAATGCAGCCACAACAATTGAACATCGCATTGTAGAATTGAACCAAGCAGTTAACTAAACACCACAACAAATGAACCAAGCGTTAACTGAGCACCACATTGCACAATATAACATACTCCTAATAGAAGATCAGACGGTTAACCAAACGAAGCATGCTTAACAACTTGGAAATATAACAATTGTATTTTTTCTCATGTATTTAGTACAGCCAAATTCGATTTATTCCTCACATGGTATACAATAATAGAATGCAGCCACAACAATTGAACATCGCATTGCAGAATTGAACCAAGCAGTTAACTAAACACCACGACAATTGAACATCGCATTGCAGAATTGAACCAAGCAGTTAACTAAACACCACAACAAATGAACCAAACGTTAACTGAGCACCACATTGCACAATATAATGATACTCCTAATAGAAGATCAGATAGTTAACCAAACCAAGCATGCTTAACAACTTGGAAATATAGCAATTGTATTTGTTTCTCATGTATTTAGTACAGCCAAATTCGATTTATTCCTCACATGGTATATAAAAACAGAATCCAGCCACAACAATTGAACATCGCATTGCAGAATTGAACCAAGCAGTTAACTAAACGCCACAACAAGTGAACCAAGCCACAACAAATGAACCAAGCAGTCAACTAAATACCAATTGAACAATATAACATACTCCTAATAGAAGATCAGACGGTTAACCAAACCATGCTTAACAACTTGGAAATATTGCACCCTGAAGAATTGAACATCACATTTGCAGAATTGAACCAAGCAGTTAATTGAACACCACATCGCACGACATATAGAACATATACACTATAGCAGAAGATTTCATGCTAAAAGTAGATAGCACAATTCACTAGAATTTGTTAAGGAAAGGCAGTAGCTAGCAAACTGAACATGGGTCCTTATAGTGAGCTAATAAGACAAGCTACTCCTCATTGTCAGAGATATCGATGACGATTGGCTCCTTGGACATGGAAGAGGGTGAGGCCTCTGCATCGTGGGTGCCCTTGTTGTAGTGGTGAGTTGCATGAGCCGCTCCGGGCACCAACCTGCTGGCTCTCGAGATGAGGTACCACGTGCACGCTGAGAAAACACCTCGTAGTCTTTGTCAAAGGCACCGAAGGTGGCCACGAGAAAATGCCACGAACTGTCGCTTAAAGCAGCCAACCGCGCCGCGGCATCGGCGCGCGAGGCGTCAACGGTGGCCTCGACGACGAGGTGCTCCTCCAAGATATGGGGGTCTACATGAATGCCAGCCATCGCGACCTCATCCGTGCGTGCAGCTGCAATTTGCTTCTCCACTGCCAAATGCTCCTTGAGGTCCTGGCTATACTGCGTGCACCAGGGCTTAGGCCGGCGCTTATTTGGTTCAGGGGTCGGTGATTTGGGTAGAAGGTATCGCGCTCGCGCCGGCGGTCGGGGCATGTGGGATCTAGAAGGAGGAGGAGGATGGGGGTCGGGTGTGGATTACCTGCCTAGATAGGCGAGGTCGAGCAGCGTGAAGGAGGTTCGCCAGCGAGGAGGCGGCGGCGCTGCAAGCAAGGACTGAAGGTTTCAACTTGGAAAGGAAGGTGGAAACAGGAGAACTGTGGCTTTTGGTAAGGGGGAGGGGGCGGGGAGGTAGATGTTCCCGTGGAAGCCGAAAATTTGGAATCGCTTCAGCCAAAAAACTAGCGCGCAAAGTGTCATCACATACAGTCTCTTATTCAGACACGGTCTGAAGATATTCTGTACTGCATCTCACACTGTTGGTTATAATAAACTGTGTGGGATCTACTTGATTTTTTGTCTTGATTTGAATTACATAATGGGGTCACATCATCCATGGACGGTGTTTCAATTGCTAGAACTTTTATCTGCAGTGAACATGCAACTATTAGGTGTGTCGTCAAAAAAATTGGAATTATTCAAGGTTCGTTTGGACATTTTTATGCATTAAGTGAGTTTTCAATGCATTTATGTGCATAATTCAAATTTGAACTACACGCAAATGCTCCGGTGCATATAAATTGGTTGAAAACCAAATATGTGTCCTTGGGTGCATGCTTAGGTCCCATGCAAGAAGTGGGAATGAATTTCAAACACGAGGGCACCGTTGATTGCCGGCAAAACATTGAGATGCCTGGTTTTTAAATTCTAGTAAATCCAAAACTTGTCTGAAATTCATGAAACTTGGCATGCTATCATGGAGCAGCATCAACATGATGTGGTAAAATTTTTATCCCATTTGGGACACGTTTGGGTATATGCTTCTCACAAACCGGAGCTTCTCACAACAAGCATGATGGTTTTCAGTAGGGAACGCCCCACCTTTGGGGACGGAACGATATCCATTGCCTCTTATTGCTTTCAAATTTTTTTCTTGTGTCAACATAGAACAGCAGGAGTGTTGTGTGAATTTTTATGATTTTTCGGGGTTTGTTTGGACATTTATATGCATTATCTGAGTTTTTAATGCATTTATGCACATAATTCAAATTTGTGCTACATATGCATGCTCCAGTGCATATAAATTGGTTGAAAAATCAAATATGTGTCCTTGGGTGCATGCTTAGGTCCCATGCAAGAAATGAGAATGAATTTCAAACACCAGGGCACCGTTGATTGCCGGCAAAACATTGAGATCCCTGGTTTTAAAATTCTAGTAAATCCAAAACTCGTCTAAAATTCATGAAACTTGGCATGCTATCATGGAGCGGCATCAACATGCCGTGGTAAAGATTTTCTCCCATTTGGGGCAGGTTTGGGTATATGCTTCTCACAAACTGGAGCTTCTCACAACAAGTATGATGATTTTCGGTAAGGAATTCCCCACCTTTGGGGACAGAACGATATCCATTGCCTGTTATTGCTTTCAATTTTTTTTATCGTGTCAACATAGAACAACGGTAGTGTTGTGTGAATTGTTGTAATTTTTTGGGGTTCGTTTGGACATTTTTATGCATTATCTGAGTTTTCAATGCATTTATGTGCATAATTCAAATTTGAACTACATGCGCATGCTCCAGTGCATATAAATTGGTTGAAAAATCAAATATGTGTCCTTGGGTCCATGCTTAGGTCCCATGCAAGAAATGGGAATGAATTTCAAACGCCAGGGCACCGTTGATTGCGGGCAAAACATTGAGATGCCTTGTTTTTAAATTCTAGTAAATCCAAAACTTGTCTGAAATTCAGGAAACTTGGCATGCTATCATGGCGCGGCATCAACATGCCGTGGTAAAAATTTTGTCCCATTTGGGGCAGGTTTGGGTATATGCTTCTCACAAACCGGAGCTTCTCACAACAAGCATGATGGTTTTCGGTAGGGAACGCCCCGCCTTTGGGGATGAAATGTTATCCATTGCCTCTTATTGCTTTCAATTTTTTTTCTCATGTCGACATAGAACAACAGGAGTGTTGTGTGAATTTATGTGATTTTTCGGGGTTTGTTTGGACATTTTTATGCATTATATGAGTTTTCAATGCATTTATGTGCATAATTCAAATTCGAACTACATGCGCATGCTTCAGTGCATATAAGTTGTTTCAAAAATCAAATGTGTGTCCTTAGGTGCATGCTTAGGTCCCATGCAAGAAATGGGAATGAATTTCAAACACCAGGGCACCATTGATTGCTGGCAAAACATTGAGATGTGTGGTTTTTAAATTCTAGTAAATCCAAAACTCGTCTAAAATTCATGAAACTTGGCATGCTATCATGGAGCAGCATCAACATGCCGTGGTAAAAAATTTGTCCCATTTGGGGCATGTTTGGGTATATGCTTCTCACAAACCGGAGCTTCTCACAACAAGCATGATGGTTTTCGGTAGGGAACGCCCCACCTTTGGGGACGGAACGATATCCATTGCCTCTTATTGCTTCCAAATTTTTTTCTCGTGTCAACATAGAACAACAGGAGTGTTGTGTGAATTTTTCTGATTTTTCGGGGTTCGTTTGGACATTTTTATGCATTATCTGAGTTTTCAATGCATTTATGTGCATAATTGAAATTTGAACTACATGTGCATTGATGCGGAGCATCCTATGGACATCACCATGTCAAGAGTCCGTTTGGCAAGTGAATCGTGCGACATCTACTTCCCATACATAAAGGTGAATCATCTCCTTTACACGTGCTCACTTGACCCCTTTGAGGATGGTATACTACTTGACACTTCTCCCGTGTGCATGCATAGGTATTGTCGGAGCTTCACGGATGTTGAGGAGGAGTGCAAGCGCCAAGGAACAACTACACCATCTGCGAGGGAAGCATGGAAGCGACGACGGAAGAAGATGGAGAACAGCTCCCAGGCCCCGGACATTCGGCCTCGCCAGCACGGACATCCGGCGCGTCCCGAGCCCCCGGACATCCGGCCTCCGGTCCGGAAATCCAGACCCCGCCATTCTAGAGAGAAACAAGGTTGGACCCTGCCAGCCCGGACATCCGGCGTCTCGGGAAGGCCCGGACATTCGGCCCGATGCCCGGGCATCCGGCCCCCCTACCTGCGTGCAGCGCATCTGGGTCGTGGCCCATGTACCCCTTCGCCCCTTAGACTATATATACTCCCCTCCACCTACGTTTTAGGGTTAGCATTGGTTTAGCTCATTTTAGAGATAGAGCATTGCTCATCCACATCGGATCTACTCCACGAGAGAGACCGCGGCCTCTACGGAGAAGATCCCTTTGGATTCAAGATCTCCTTTTGGAGAAGAACTTCAAGACCTCCTCACGGAGAAGACCGGTTACCGTGTATCGTCCCTAGTTAATTGTGGATCGCGTATCTTACTTTATGTACTCGAGGATCTAGCACATGTGTGACTATTTATTGTTGGTTGAGTGATTCTCTCGTGTTTCCCCTCGTGATTTCCCTCGTTTTCCCCTCGTGTTCCTCGTGTTCTTCGCGGGATCCGCTCCTTTCATGAAAGATCGGGCAATTTGGGTTCTACCCTACATCATCTTGGTATCAGAGCCACGTTGATCACGATTTTGGAGCCTCCCCCCTTGTTTTCTAGCCTAATTTTGTTGTGTTCTTCCCCAATTTCAAAAATCCCCACCAAAAATAGCCCCAAAATTTTTTTGTGATTTGTTGGTTTGATGAGGTTTTGTTGATTTTGATCCATGGATTTTCTTGGTTTCGAGTGGATCTAGCATATCCCCAAGTGTCCCCACTTTCCGTCCATGAAATCTCTCCAATTTTGCCTTTGGAATCATCCATTTCCGCCCCCAATTTGAAAATCCGCCCCAAACGAGATATGGATTTTTCGGGCCGGACATCCGGGCCATCGGGTAGGACATCCGGGTCCCCGGCCGAACCTCCTTTTGCGAAGATCCCCTTGTGGATTCAAGACCTCCTCACGGAGAAGAACCGGTTACCTCTTGTATCATCCTTTGTTGACTTTGGATCTTGTATCTCTCTTTGCGTTTCGAGGATCTAGCACATGTGTGATCATACTTGTTGGTTTCAGTGTTCTCTTGTGTTTCCCTCGTGATTTCCCCTCGTTTCCCTCCTCTTGTTCTTCGCGTTCTTCGCGGGATCCGCTCCTTTCGTGAAAGATCGGGCCACTAGCATTCTACCCTACATCACGCATGCTCCAGTGCATATAAATTGGTTGAAAAATCAAATCTGTGTCCTTGGGTGCATGCTTAGGTCCCATGCAAGAAATAGGAATGAATTTCAAACACCAGGGCGTCATTGATTGCCAGCAAAACATTGAGATACTTTATTTTTAAATTCTAGTAAATCTAAAACTCGTCTGAAATTCATGAAACTTGGCATGCTATCATGGAAGGGCACCTGACATGCTATGGTATTTTTCGTGTCGATTTTGAGAGAAGGCGCACTCGAATAATGACAGCCAAAAAAGGCATTTTGAAAAAAATAGTTGCCACTTTAATATCTCAAATGTTTGTATAATTCAAACCGTGTGCGTTTGGTTAACCTTTCACGTGACGCCACGTGTCTTGGTGTTAATGGGTATAGGAGGTGTTGTGTGGACAGCTCCTTTTGACTGAACAGGAGGCGTGCGAGCGCAGTCCGGTGTGCAGGCTCAACGGGAAGCGTACAAGATGTTCAACGGAGGATCTGTGCATCTCTTCAACACAAACGGTTCAAATTACGGTATGCAAATTAAAGACATACTTCAGCGCTAAGCCAAGAGACACTGCGATTTGTCAAAATATGCAGCTAAAAATTAATAGTTCTCACCGGGATTAAGCATAGATTTCATTCATACTAGAGATTAAGTAGTCGTTCTCACCGAGAAGTGAGACACCTTGGACCACCGCCCGCCTAGCTCCCACTGATCTAGGCCGGCGCTTATTTGGTTGAGGGGTTGGTGATTTGGGTGGAAGGTGTCGCGCTCGCTCCGACGGTCGGGGCATGTGGGATGTGGAAGGAGGAGGAGGATGGGGGTCAGGTGTGGATTACCTGCCTGGATAGGCGAGGTCGAGCAGCTTGAAGGAGGTTCGCTAGCGAGGAGGAGGCGGCGCTACAAGCAAGGACTGAAGGTTTCAACTTGGAAAGGAAGGTGGAAACAGGAGAACTGTGGCTTTTGGTAAGGGGGAGGGGGCGGGGAGGTAGATGTTTCCGTGGAAGCCGAAAATTTGGAATCGCTTCAGCCAAAAAACTAGCGCGCAAAGTGTCATCACATACAGTCCCTTATTCAGACACGGTCTGAAGATATTCTGTGCTGCATCTCACACGGTTGGTTATAATAAACTGTGTGGAATCTACTTGATTTTTCGTCTTGATTTGAATTACATAATGGGGTCACAGCATCCATGGACGGTGTTTCAATTGCTAGAACTTTTATCTGCAGTGAACATGCAACTATAGGTGTCTCGACAAAAAAATTGGAATTATTGAAGGTTCGTTTGGACATTTTTATGCATTAAGTGAGTTTTCAATGCATTTATATGCATAATTCAAATTTGAACTACACGCAAATGCTCCGCTGCATATAAATTGGTTGAAAAATCAAATATGTGTCCTTGGGAGCATGCTTAGGTCCCATGCAAGAAGTGGGAATGAATTTCAAACGCCAGGGCACCGTTGATTGCCGGCAAAACATTGAGATGCCTGGTTTTTAAATTCTAGTAAATCCAAAACTTGTCTGAAATTCATGAAACTTGGCACGCTATCATGGAGCAGCATCAACATGCCGTGGTAAAACTTTTGTCCCATTTGGGGCAGGTTTGGGTATGTGCTTCTCACAAACCGGAGCTTCTCACAACAAGCATGATGGTTTTCAGTAGGGAACGCCCCACCTTTGGGGACGAAATGATATGCATTGCCTCTTATTGCTTTCAAATTTATTTCTCATGTCAACATAGAACAACAGGAGTGTTGTGTGAATTTTTATGATTTTTCGGGGTTCGTTTGGACATTTTTATGCATTATCTGAGTTTTCAATGCATT
Organism: Triticum dicoccoides; assembly: GCF_002162155.2. Classification (NCBI taxonomy): domain Eukaryota; kingdom Viridiplantae; phylum Streptophyta; class Magnoliopsida; order Poales; family Poaceae; genus Triticum; species Triticum dicoccoides. The sequence continues at coordinate 304,471,906 of NC_041390.1, read as the reverse complement.
TATGCACATAATTCAAATTTGAGCTACATGTGCATGCTCTAGTGCATATAAATTGGTTGAAAAATCAAATATGTGTCCTTGGGTGCATGCTTAGGCCCCATGCAAGAAATGGGAATGAATTTCAAGCACCAGGGCACCGTTGATTGCCGGCAAAACATTGAGATGCCTGGTTTTTAAATTCTAGTAAATCCAAAACTCGTCTGAAATTCATGAAACTTGGCATGCTATCATGGAGCGGCATGAACATGTCATGGTAAAGATTTTGGCCCATTTAGGGCAGGTTTGGGTATATGACTCTCACAAACCGGAGCTTCTCACAACAAGTATGATGATTTTCGGGGAACGCCCCACCTTTGGGGACAGAATGATATCCATTTCCTCTTATTGCTTTCAAATTTTGTTCTCGTGTAAACATAGAACAACGGGAGTGTTGTGTGAATTTTTGTAATTTTTTGGGGTTCGTTTGGACATTTTTATGCATTATCGGAGTTTTCAATGCATTTATGTGCATAATTCAAATTTGAACTACATGCGCATGCTCCAGTGCATATAAATTGGTTGAAAAATCAAATCTGTGTCCTTGAGTGCATGCTTAGGTCCCATGCAAGAAATGGGAATGAATTTCAAACAGCAGGGCACCGTTGATTGCCGGCAAAACATTGAGATGCCTTGTTTTTAAATTCTAGTAAATCCATAACTCGTCTGAAATTCATGAAACTTGGCATGCTATCATGGCACGACATCAACATGCCGTGGTAAAAAATTTATCCCATTTGGGGCAAGTTTGGGTATATGCTTCTCACAAACCGGAGCTTATCACAACAAGCATGATGGTTTTCGGTATGGAATGCCCCACCTTTGGGGACGAAACGATATCCATTGCCTCTTATTGCTTTCAATTTTTTTTTCTCATGTCAACATAGAACAACAGGAGTGTTGTGTGAATTTTTGTGATTTTTCGGGGTTCATTTGGACATTTTTATGCATTATATGAGTTTTCAATGCATTTATGTGCATAATTCAAATTTGAACTACATGTGCATGCTCCAGTGCATATAAATTGTTTCAAAAATCAAATGTGTGTCCTTGGGTGCATGCTTAGGTCCCATGCAAGAAATGGGAATGAATTTCAAACACCAGGGCACCGTTGATTGCCGGCAAAACATTGAGATGCGTGGTTTTTAAATTCTAGTAAAATCAAAAACACGTCTGAAATTCATGAAACTTGGCATGCTATCATGGAGCGGCATCAACATGCCGTGGTGAAAATTTTATCCCATTTGGGGCAGGTTTGGGTATATGCTTCTCACAAACCGGAGCTTCTCACAACAAGCATGATGGTTTTCGGTAGGGAACGCCCCACCTTTGGGGACGGAACGATATCCATTGCCTCTTATTGCTTTCAATTTTTTTCTCGTGTCAACATAGAACAACATGAGTGTTGTGTGAATTTTTCTGATTTTTCGGGGTTCGTTTGCACATTTTTATGCATTATCTGAGTTTTCAATGCATTTATGTGCATAATTGAAATTTGAACTACATGTGCATGCGCTAGTGCATATAAATTGGTTGAAAAATCAAATCTGTGTCCTTGGGTGCATGCTTAGGTCCCATGCAAGAAATGGGAATGAATTTCAAACACCAGGGCGTCATTCATTGCCGGCAAAACATTGAGATACTTTGTTTTTAAATTCTAGTAAATCTAAAACTCATCTGAAGTTCATGAAACTTGGCATGCTATCATGGAAGGGCACCCGACATGTTGTGGTATTTTTCGTGTCCATTTTGAGAGAAGGTGCACTCGAATAATGACAGCCAACAAAGGCATTTTGAAAAAAAAAATAGTTGCCACTTTAATATCCCAAACGTTCATATAATTCAAACCGTGTGCGTTGGTTAACCATTCACGTGACGCCACGTGTCTTGGTTTTAATGGCTATAGGAGGTGTCGTGTGGACAGCTGCTTTTGACTGAACGGGAGGTGTGTGAGCGCAGTCCGGTGTGCAGGCTCACCGGGAAGCGTACAAGCTGTTCAACGCAGGATCTGTGCATCTCTTCAATGCAAACGGTCCAAATTACGGTATGCAAATTAAAGACATACTTCGGCGCTAAGCCAAGAGACACTGCGATTTGTCAAAATATGCAGCTAAAAATTAATAGTTCTCACTGGGATTAAGCATAGATTTCATTCATACTAGAGATTAAGTAGTCGTTCTCACCGGGAAGCGAGACAACCTTGGACCGCCGCCCGCCTCGCTCCCACTGGTCTATATTAATGGCGCCGCCGAGCGGCCGCACCCCCCCATCCTCGCTGCACACAATTCCTCTCTCTCCGCCCGCATCCTTGACGTTGCTCTGAGTCCTCAAAGCCATCAGTGTACGAGGATGCCATCGAAGCGCCCCATCGGAGGGAGTGGCGACGTCGGGGCTGCTGAAGCACCGGAGCACGGCGTGAATATGGAGACAGAGGTTTCCGTCCCCGCCGACAAGGTGGAGAACAAAGCTGCAAACAACCGGTGGTGGGTCGAGAAAGAACCGCAAGTGACTCCAGCAAGCCTAGACTTCATTAACAACCTCCCCGATGATATGTTGATAGGCATCATATCCCTCCTCCCAATCAAATATCGGGCAAGGACAGTCGCCCTTTCCCGGCGGTGGCGCACCCTATGGCTCCGCACCCCTGTCGACCTCCTCGACGCCCACAAGCTCTGCCATGGCTATCACCAAAGCTTGGATGCGTTCTCCCAGATCATCGGCAGTCACGATGGCCCAATCAAAGGCCTTATTACGGGCAAGTTCCGTTCCAATGGCAAGGAACGAGCCAATCTTGACGAGTGGTTCCGATCCCGCGCCATAGATCAGCTCGAGAAGCTAAGTTATAGTGATGGGCATCTGCGCTTGCTGCCAATGTCCGCGCTCCACTTCGCGCCCACGCTGCGCCTTGCCAAGTTCATGAACTGCCATTCCCCCCCTAATGGCGTGCCCACTCTTTTTCTACCATGACAGAAGCACCCCGAGCTCGTCGTCGTCCGCATCCCAAAGGATGACATGGAGCACCTGCTCTGCGGCTGTACTGCACTCGAGTTCCTTCGTCTTCAGGCGATGAATTGGTCGAGTACGTTGCACATCACCTCACGACTCTCCGGACTATTTATGTGTGTTGCTGGTGCTGCAACGAGAGATCACAAAAGGTGGACCACAATATGGTCACCCAAGACACACCTTCACTTGAGAGATTACTTGTAGTTGATCAACAAGGTCCAACAAGAATCAATGTCATTTCTGCGCCGAAATTGAAAGTGGTGGGCTACTCGTCTGTCAAATACTACAACTTTCAGGTACAACAGTCACCTTATATACCTCAAGGTGTTTGAACTAGTTAAAAGCAATGCAAGCTAGAAACCATATGAAAGATGAAACCAATATCACTCTACCAAATTAAAGGGTTTTTACACCTGTGCCCCTGGTTCCTTATGTCTACTCATTCATCCCCATGCTCTTAAATTTTGCTTAGTTTTCCCCACTCCCTTGCTCGAAACCCTCAAAAGAGGTCACAACGGACGTTGCCGTCGGGTCAGTGCTTTGACCGTTAGCTCTCACGAGTGGGGCCGTGTTGGGCGGTGTAGCTGTTCGACCGTTGGGCCGACCCTTGCATTAAACGTCTGCGTGCGCCGCCACGGCAGAAGCCTACTATGCATGCACCCAACAAGCCTGCCTGCATGCGTCGATGCGCACCGCCACGATGCGCCGACCGAGCCTGCATGCGCTGATGCTTGCCGCCATGATGCACTGACCGAGCCGCTTTCATGCATGCCAGCCGCCACGGATGCAGCGACGGTCGCTGTCGCTGGTTCCTCTCTTCTCGCATGCTTGTCTCCTTGGTTTAGAGCATTGTTTTTATGATAAGTTGCAGCCTTTTCGATCCACTCCCATCTGCACCCGTTTTGCTATGACAAATAAATTTAACAAATATGTTGTGGATGCATGCACTAGCTAGGTGGCTACATATTTGTGGCTTGTGTAAAAAAGAAGGGTTCGTTGTGGCTGATGCACTAGGTGGTTACTAACAAAGCGAGCTCTCTAAAAAACAATCAACAAACATGTAGATAGTTCCAACAAGCCCATAGCACGATTGCATAGTTGAAACTAGGAAGAACTTCATAATAGAATAGATAGAAAACTTAATAATAGAACTTGATAAAAGGGCCAACAAGCCCATAACATCTCCAACATAGTTCAATTACAACTTAACATAACATAGACTAAAAAAATGGATAGAGGGTTTAGAACCCTAGACGCCGCCTTCTCCACCTCGCTCCTCCTGCGGGCGCCCTTCACTGCTCCTCCGGGGCATTGTCGATGGGGTACGGAAGAGTGTTCATGCGCGACATGATGGAGAAGATGTTGGTGTACTCCGTGAACATGTTGTGGGTGGTGAAAGCGATGAACTCGCAGCCACACCAAAACACCCGGTCGAGGAGGTAGAAGGCATCGAATGTGTTGGTGAAGTGGGCAAAGAGAGCAACCACCACCCCGTTTTGTATGACCTCCTCGACACGGAACATCCTTGGAGATCCCCGCGGGAGGTGGTGGTAGCCGAACGCGAGGAAGAACTTGGTGAAGTTCCTGCGGTCCTCCACATTGATATCGCCCACACACGTAGTGTGCGCTCAACGTACACGCCGGGAGGGTAGAGCCTCTCCAGCACGGTGGGTGGGAAGTGGTAGGTTGGTCCGATGTACTGCATGGCTGAGGATGTATTAGAAGAAGGAGAAGTGGTCGAAGAGCAAGAAGGGCAGATGGCAGAGAGGATGGGAGATGGATGAGGGATGGCAGAGGCAAAGGGTGGCTTAAATAGCCGTAGTGCTACGTGCTATTTGGCCATGGCAATAACAGGGTCAAATGTGAAGTAGCCCGTTTTCAAACCCACCGCAGCATCGGGAGTGTACACGCGTGAGAAATGGTGGTTTGAAAAAGAAGAAGAAAAATAAGCTAATTGCATGCGTGGGAATCCGTGGTCATATATATTATATGAACAAAAAGAGACAATTTTTGAATAGTTTGTGGCCATTTTGCATGATAAAAGTAAATTTTGCCCTTAAAAATTTGGTCGTTTTGCATTTTTATAGAAAAAAAAGAACTAAATTTTGCTACGCAATGTAAATTGATTTCAAACGATGCAAAAAAAAATACAGAGCCAGCACATTCAAAAAAAACAGAGCAAACGATGCAAAAAACGACGCAATTCGACGGCCCAACCAGAGCTTGGTTTCCTTTTGGGACCAATAACAACATTTTTTTCATGGAGTCTACTACCTCTTGAGCATGCGTTGGTTTTCCCTTGAAGAGGAAAGGGTGATGCAACAAAGTAGCGTAAGTATTTCCCTCAGTTCTTGAGAACCAAGGTATCAATCCAGTAGGAGACTACACGCAAGTCGCCTAGTACCTGCACAAACAAACAAGAACCTTGCAACCAACGCGATAAAGGGGTTGTCAATTCCTTCACGGTCACTTACGAAAGTGAGATCTGATAAAGATAATAAGATAAATATTTTTGGTATTTTTATTGTATAGATTGAAAAGTAAAGATTGCAAAATAAATAGTAAACTAGAATTGTAGATCGGAAACTTATATGATGTAAATTAGACCCGAGGGCCATAGGTTTCACTAGTGGCTTCTCTCAAGATAGCATATATTACAGTGGGTGAACAAATTACTGCCGAGCAATTGATAGAAAAGCGCATAGTTATGATGATATCTAGGTGTGATCATGAACATAGGCATCAGGTCCGTATCAAGTAGATCGAAACGATCCTGCATCTACTACTATTACTCCACACATCGACCGCTATCTAGCAAGCATCTAGAGTATTAAGTTCAGAAGAACAAAGTAACGCATTAGGCAAGATGACATGATGTAGAGGGATAAACTCAAGCAATATGATATAAACCCCATCTTTTTATCCTCGATGGCAACAATACAATATGTGTCGGTTCCCTTTCTGTCACAGGGATCGAGCACCGCAAGATTGAACCCAAAGCTAAGCACTTCTCCTATTGTAAGAAAGATCAATCTAGTAGGCCAGACTAAACCGAAAATTCGAAGAGACTTGCAAAGATATCAAATCATGCATATAAGAATTCAGAGAATAATCAAATATTGCTCATAGATAATCTTGATCATAAACCCACAATTCATCGGATCTCGGCAAATGCACCGCAAAAAGAATTACATCGAATAGATCTCAAAGAACATCAAGGAGAACTTTGTATTGAGAACCAAAGAGAGAGAAGAAGCCATCTAGCTAATAACTACGGACCCAAAGGTCTGTGGTAAACTACTCACACATCATCGGAGAGCCTATGGTGTTGATGTAGAAGCCCTCCGTGATCGAATCCCCCTTCGACAGATCGCCGGAAAAGGTCCCCAGATGGGATCTCACGGGTACAGAAGGTTGCGGCAGTGGAAAAGTGGTTTCGTGGATCCCTTGGATGTTTTCAGGGTATAAGAGTATATATAGGCGAAAGAAGTAGGTCATTGGAGCTACGAGGGGCCCACGAGGGTGGGGGCGCGCCTACCCCCTGGGCGCGCGGCCCTACCTCGTGGCCGCCTCGTTGCTTTCGTGACCTCCACTCCAAGTCTCCTGGATTGCATTTGTTCCAAAAAAAGATCCTCGCGAAGGTTTCGTTCCATTTGATATTCCTTTTCTATGAAACACTGAAATAGGCAAAAAAACAGCAATTTGCAATGGGCCTTCAGTAAATAGGTTAGTCCCAAAAAATAATATAGAAGTGCATAATAAAGCCCATTAAACATCCAGAACAAATAATATAATAGCATGGAACAATCAAAAATTATAGATACGTTGGAGACGTATCAAGCATCCCCAAGCTTAATTCCTGCTTGTCCTCGAGTAGGTAAATGATAAAAACAGAATTTTTGATGTGGAATGCTTCCTAACATAATTTTCAATGTAATTTTCTTTATTTTGGCATGAATACTCAGATTCGAAAGATTCAAGACAAAAGTTTAATATTGACATAAAAACAATAATACTTCAAGCATACTAACCAAGCAATTATGTCTTCTCAAAATAACATGGCCAAAGAAAGCTATTCCAACAAAATCATATAGTCTGGCTATGCTCTATCTTCATCACACAAAATATTTAAATCATGCACAACCCCAATGACAAGCCAAGCAATTGTTTCGTACTTTTGATGTTCTCAAACTTTTTCAATCTTCACGCAATACATGAGCGTGAGCCATGGATATAGCACTATAGGTGGAATAGAATGGTGGTTGTGGAGAAGACAAAATGGAGAAGATAGTCTCACATCAACTAGGCATATCAACGGGCTATGGAGATGCCCATCAATAGATATTAATGTGAGTGAGTAGGGATTGCCATGCAATGGATGCACTAGAGTTATAAGTGTATGAAAGCTCAACAAAAGAAACTAAGGTGGTGTGCATCCAACTTGCTTGCTCACGAAGACCTAGGGCATTTTGAGGAAGCCCATCATTGGAATATACAAGCCAAGTTCTATAATAAAAAATTCCCACTAGTATATGAAAGTGACAACATAAGAGATGCTCTATCATGAAGATGATGGTGCTACTTTGAAGCACAAGTGTGGAAAAAGGATAGTAGCATTGCCCCTTCTCTCCTTATCTCTCTTTTTTTTATTTGGGCCCCTTTTTTATGGCCTCTTTTTTCGTCCGGAATCTCATCCCAACTTGTGGGGGAATCATAGTCTCCATCGTCATTTCCTCACATGGGACAATGCTCTAATAATGATGATCATCACACTTCTATTTACTTACAACTCAAGAATTGCAACTCGATACTTAGAACAAAATATGACTATGTGAATGCCTTCGGAGGTGTACCGAGATGTGCAATGAATCAAGAGTGGCATTTATGAAATTATGAACGGTGGCTTTGCCACAAATACGATGTCAACTACATGATCATGCAAAGCAATATGACAATGATGAAGCATGTCATAATAAACGGAATGGTGGAAAGTTGCATGGCAATATATCTCGGAATGGCTATGGAAACGCCATAATAGGTAGGTATGGTGGCTGTTTTGAGGAAGGTAAATGGTGGGATTATGGTACCGGGGAAAGTTGTGCGGTACTAGAGAAGCTAGCAATGGTGGAAGGGTGAGAGTGCGTATAATCCATGGACTCAACATTAGTCATAAAGAACTCACATACTTATTGCAAAAATATATTAGTTATAGAAACAAAGTACTACGTGCATGCTCCTAGGGGGATAGATTGGTAGGAAAAGACCATCGCTCGTCCCCAGCCACCACCCATAAGGAAGACAATCAATAAATAAATCATGCTCCGACTTCATCACATAACGGTTCACCATACGTGCATGCTACGGGAATCACAAACTTTAACACAAGTATCTCTCAAATTCACAACTACGCAACTAGCATGACTCTAATATCACCATCTTCATATCTCAAAACAATCATAAAGAATCAAACTTCTCATAGTATTCAATGCACTTTATATGAAAGTTTTTATTATACCCATCTTGGATGCCTGTCATATTAAGACTAATTTTATAGCCAAAGCAAATTACCATGTTGTTTTAAAGGACTCTCAAAATAATATAAGTGAAGCATGAGAGATCAATAATTTCTATAAAATAAAACTACCATCGTGCTTTAAAAAGATATAAGTGAAGCACTAGACCAAATTTATCTAGATCAAAAGATATAAGTGAAGCACATATAGTATTCTAATAAATTCCGATTCATGTGTGTCTCTCCCAAAAGGTGTGTACAGCAAGTATGATTGTGGTAAACTAAAAAATAAAGACTCAAATCATACATGATGCTCCAAGCAAAACACATATCATGTGATGAATAAAAATATAGCCTCAAGTAAAGTTACCGATAGACGAAGACGAAAGAGGGGATGCCTTCCGGGGCATCCCCAAGCTTAGGCTTTTGGTTGTCCTTGAATTTTACCTTGGGGTGCCTTGGGCATCCCCAAGCTTAGGCTCTTGCCACTCCTTGTTCCAAAATCCATCAAATCTTTACCCAAAAACTTGAAAACTTCACAACACAAAAACAGAAAATCTCATGAGCTCCGTTAGTATAAGAAAACAAACCACCACTTTAAGGTACTATAATGAACTCATTCTTTATTTATATTGGTGCTAAACCTACTGTATTCCAACTTATCTATGGTTCATACCCCCGATACTAGCCATAGATTTATCAAAATAAGCAAACAACACACGAAAAACAGAATCTGTCAAAAACAGAACAGTCTGTAGTAATCTGTAGGTTTCGAATACTTATGTAAATCCAAAAATCCTGAGAAATTAGAACGTCCTAAATAATTTGTATATTAATCTACTGAAGTTGGTATTGGTATTTTATCGCTCTCTGGTAAAAAAATGAAAATTATTCTCGTGAGCGCATACTTTCTGTTTTTTCAGCAAGATCAACTAACAATCACCCAAGAAGATCCTAAAGGATTTACTTGGCACAAACACTAATTAAAACATAAAAAACACAATCATAACAGAGGATAGATGATTTATTTATTACTAAACAGGAACAAAAAAATTGGGTTGCCTCCCAACAGGCGCTATCGTTTAACGCCCCTAGCTAGGCATAAAAACAAGAATAGATCTAGGTATTGTCATCTTTAGTATGCAATTCTTCAATTGAACACTTATAACCCTTATGAGTTTCCTTCCTTTTATTGATTATCAAACTACTAGGCAAGAAATCAAGATAATCATTTGTAGCAAAAGGTTCCTTAATGATAGCGAAAAAATTAGGGTGAACACTTATTGATTTGAGATCCATATTCTCCTTACTAGAAGATTCATCCTTATTTTTAGGAACATACATAAACTTAGAAACTTTGGTAGGAGGAGGGTTTGATATGTTTCTCACGGCAGAAAAGGCAGACCCTAAGTTGGTAATAATATCCTCAAGTTTATCAATTCTAGTGGAATCTTGATCTATCTTTTCATTAACTGAGGGTTCTTTTTCTCTCAAATTTTTCAGAGTAACTCCTACCTTAGATCCATATTGGGTAATTTGGTTATGGATTTTTTTTATCCAAATTCTTGATCAACTCTACAGTGGCAACTTTATTTTCAATAATTTCAAGCCTTTGCATCACATGTTCCAAAGTTAAAATAGTTCCATTAACCAAAAGAGGTGGTGGGCCTAACAAATCTATCATAGTATTATAAGAATAAAAAGTATGGCTTCCCAAGAAATTCCCTCCGGTGATGGTGTCAAGAACATATCTATACCAAGGAGTGATGCCTACGTAAAAATTGCGAAGAAGAACGGAAGTAGATTGCTTTTTAACAGATCTATTTTGAGCGTTGCAAATTCTATACCAAGCATCTTTTAAGTTTTATCTCTCCCTTTGTTTAAAATTAATAACTTCATTATCAGGAGTGTTAACAATGATAGGAGAACTAGCCATGAGGGCAAATAAACGATCTAACACACAGACGCACAAGAGGCAAGCAAAAGAAGGCGAACGGAAAAAGGGCGAACGGAAAAAGGGCGAACGGAAAAGAGGCGAATAAAATGGCAAGGGTGAAGTGGGGGAGAGGAAAACAAGAGGCAAATGGCAAATAATGTAATGCGAGGGATAAGAGTTTGTGATGGGTACTTGGTATGTCTTGACTTGACGTAGATCTCCTCGGCAAAGGTGCCAGAAATCCTAGTTGACGGGAGATCAAATCTTGACTTGACTTGGTGCAAATATCCCCGGCAACGGTGCCAGAAATCCTTCTTGCTACCTCTTGAGCATGCGTTGGTTTTCCCTTGAAGAGGAAAGGGTGATGCAACAAAGTAGCATAAGTATTTCCCTTAGTTTTTGAGAACCAAGGTACCAGTCCAGTAGGAAACTACACGCAAGTCTCCTAGTACCTGCACAAACAAACAAGAACCTCACAACCAACGCGATAAAGGGGTCGTCAATCCCTTCACAGTCACTTACGAAAGTGAGATCTGATAAAAATAATAAGATAAATATTTTAGGTATTTTTGTTGTATAGATTGAAAAGTAAAGGTTGCCAAATAAATAGTAAACTAGAATTGTAGATCGGAAACTTATATGATGTAAAGTAGACCCGGGGGCCATAGGTTTCACTAGTGGCTTCTCTCAAGATAGCATATATTACGGTGGGTGAACAAATTACTACCGAGCAATTGATAGAAAAGCGCATAGTTATGATGATATCTAGGCATGATCATGAACATAGGCATCATGTCTGTATCAAGTAGACCGAAACGATTCTGCATCTACTACTATTACTCCACACATCGACCGCTATCCAGCATGCATCTAGAGTATTAAGTTCATAAGAACAGAGTAACGCATTAGGCAAGATGACATGATGTAGAGTGATAAACTCAAGCAATATGATATAAACCCCATCTTTTTATCCTCGATGGCAACAATACAATACATGTCGATTCCCTTTCTGTCACAGGGATCGAGCACCGCAAGATTGAACCCAAAGCTAAGCACTTCTCCCATTGCAAGAAAGATCAATCTAGTAGGCCAAACTAAACCCAAAATTCGAAGAGACTTGCAAAGATATCAAATCATGCATATAAGAATTCAGAGAAGGATCAAATATTGTTCATAGATAATCTTGATCATAAACCCACAATTCATCGAATCTCGGCAAACACACTGCAAAAAGAATTATATCGAAAGATCTCCAAGAACATCGAAGAGAACATTGTATTGAGAACCAAAGAGAGAGAAGAAGCCATCTAGCTAATAACTATGGACCCGAAGGTCTGTGGTAAACTACTCAGACATCATCGAGGAGGCTATGGTTTTGATGTAGAAGCCCTCCGTGATCGAATCCCCCTCCGACAGATCGCCGAAAAAGGTCCCCAGATGGGATCTCACGGGTACAGAAGGTTGCGGCGGTGGAAAAGTGGTTTCATGGCTCCCCTGGATGTTTTCAGGGTATAAGAGTATATATAGGTGAAAGAAGTAGGTCGGTGGAGCTACGAGGGTCCCACGAGGGTTGGGGCGCGCCTACCCCCTGGGCGCACGGCCCTACCTCGTGGCCACCTTGTTTCTTTCTTGACCTCCACTCCAAGTCTCCTGGATTGCGTTTGTTCCAAAAAAGATCCTCGCGAAGGTTTCGTTCCGTTTCGATTCCATTTGATATTCCTTTTCTGCGAAACACTAAAAAAGGCAAAAAAATAGCAATTTGCATTGGGCCTTCGGTTAATATGTTAGTCCCACAAAATAATATAAAAGTGCATAATAAAGCCCATTAAACATCCAAAACAAATAATATAATAGCATGGAACAATCAAAAATTATAGATACGTTGGAGACGTATCTGAGTCAGTGGTGGGCGAGCAGCTGAGCACTACCAATAGGATCGCCTCTCGCGGATCGCCCCACGATCCAACGATGCGGAGCCATCCTTGTGATCCAACGGCGCGGAGCCTGCACGCAGCCAGCCCACCTAATTCCTTCTAGAAGACCAGATCTGAGGGTTGTCGCTTGGCGCGAGGGTATGATCGGACGACTGACGTTGGGAGCTAGGGTTAGGCGAAACCCCGCAGGGTTTAGTGGGGTTTTGAGCTGGTCAACGGTATTTCGAAGGCTTTGATTGAGCATAACTAATTTAAAAAAATCAAAAAAATATGAAACCTTCATCGTTCGTCGTTTTATAAGACAAACTAACAAGGAAAAATACTAAACTTGGTCTATGATCATTTTCATGAAAAAAACCATAGCTGGCACGATCGAGGTCAAATGAGCACCATTTATTTAAAAAAAATCAAAAATATATAAAACATGCGCACAATGTTGTCTTATGTGACCTGTTACCAACCAAAAATCATAAACTTGGTTTATGGTCATTTTCATGAGAAAACCTTCACACATATGAGCTATCATGTACATGATTTCATAGAGTTCAAGGAGAGGGGGTAGGGTTACCTTCTGTTTTTGAAAAATTTAAAAAAGTCAAAAAAAATCACCAAAGCTTTATTTCAAAGTGAATAAGAAGGATTTGAAGTTAGTTTTCCATTTTCATATTTCAAATGTGTTTTTAATAGTTTTTATATTAAAACATATGTTTCCAAAAGAAAATGAAAAAAATGAATATTAATTCAAAAAATAGTGAGACTACGAATCTACACTATGGAAAGTGAATATGTGTTAATAAAAAACATTTGGCTCATTTAGAGTAGGTCCAAAAAAACTTGATTACAAATGGGATGTTTACCCTAGCCTGGGAGCTCATTTGGAGCACATTTCTCAAGTTCAAATTTATTTGACCTCCTCTAAATCACTTCAAATTTTGCACACATGATCTCCGACACAAACATAGATAGTTTTCCAAGGTTTTACTTGTTTTTGCATTTTCTTGAATTTATATTGTCCAGGTTTGCCAAGGTTTACATTATCTCATTTGGAGCATGCATTTGATTTCCTACACAACATGTGTGATCATTGCAGCACCTAAAATCATAGTTCACAACATCTAAACATAACTAACCATAGACTCAGGATAGACAAATATACCACATGCAAATTTAAGGACAGACAAATATAGATAGCAACCAGATTACTAGCATCAACATAGGAAACCATAACCAAATTCATGAAAACTACATTTAGTTCAACAAACCATAACCAACGATATTCAGTTCAACAACCAAAAGTAATCCAACAGATAAACTTAAAGATTCAGTTCACAGCATCACATCATCGATCACATCACGCCGGAGCCAGGGCCTTCACGAGGGCGGCATGCTGCCCCCTGATCATGTAGTCCTCCCCGTGAATCGCTACATCCTCCTCATGAGACAAAAGGTGATCGAAGCGGCCATCCCTTGGCCTTGGCTTGGTGGTGCAGTAGGGGTAGTGCCACTTCTTGGCCTTGCGGTTGTAGAAGGAAGCAACTCCCTTGGCCTTGATCTTCACCACCTCCTTGGCTGTGAAGGATGTGACATTGCCCTTGGACACTTCATCTTCAGAATCATACTGCACACATGAATGAGTTACATTAATACATTATAGATTCATGGATATACTATGTCAAAGGAACTAAATGAACAATCTAAATTTCAAGTAGGCTTACCTCATATTCTTCATCATCACTTTCCTTTGGATCATACAGGTCGTACTGGGCCAGCTTCCTCTTTCTACCCCCCCCCAACCATCATCCTCCTGAACATACAATTACATCCATCACTAGTAAATACGGATGCCAATTGAAAATTTAGATATTCACACATGACACATTGATCATAGGGTTACTTTTGGTTATGACATTCAAATTTATATTGTGATTCATACGGTAGGATTGTGATTCTAAACATAACTAACTTCTTAATCAATGGATTCCATTTGGGCATATGACATTCAAAACCCCAATCTGAGTAGCATTCAAAAACAAATCTAATAGGGACCAAATCTAAGGCAACGAATCTGAGTAGCATTAGAAACCCCAAACTATGAGCACTAAAAACAAATATGATAAGCATGCATCTATTTACAACATCTAGCATTTTTGCAACGAATTTATCCAAATCTAAAAACCCAATCATTGCAGCACCTAAAATCATAGTTCACAACATCTAGCATTTTTGCGACGAATTTATCCAACAAAACCTAGTCCAAAAACCCACATCGCCCCAAACCATACAAAAAACCCTGGCCCATCCGTCAAACCAAGTACTCTAACCATATGAACTACCGTATGAATCACAATCTAACCTATGCAACTAGGGAGCAACTCACTCTACAAGCTAAGCAAGTGCAAATACCTGCTGCTCCATGGCAGGCGGCGCATTGGGGGCATCGGGATGGACTGCGCCACTCGACACTGTCACCTTCTACAGCGATGAGGCGGAGCCCGCCACATCTGCAGCGGTTGCGAGTTTCCCCGCGCCGCCATGGACGCCGCTGAAATCTGCGGTCACCGCACCCTGACCCTGCAGCTCCACCACATCTCTGGCCGCTGCGCCGGCGATGCCACGAGCGTCGGCCATCTGACAGATGGAGACAATGAAGGTGAGGAAGAGGATGTCATGGGGAAGAGCGAGACGGTGCGGTGGAGGCAGTGGATGAGAGCGAGACGACGCCGGTGGGGGGAGAGGACGACGATGCGACAGGGAGGGGATTTGGGGGGGGGGAATGGTAGGGACGATGGAGGTGGTTGCCCCTCTTTATATGATGGGACGTTTCGAGCATGTCGATGGACACGTGCTACCCCACGACCGCGGTCTTGCATGTGCCCACGTATACGCGGCCCCACTCGCCCGAGTTAACGGTCAAAGGCATTGACCCGACGACAACGTCCGTTATAACCTGTTCTGAGGGTTTCAGGCAAGGGAGTGAGGAAAAGTGAGCAAAAGTTAACAGAGTGGGGATGAATGAGTAGAGCTAAGGAACCAGGGCACAGAAATAAAAATCCCCACATTAAAAGGGTGGCCTCATAAATGTATTTGACCAAATTAGAAGCAATACATGGCAACATGCTAGAAATAATATGCAATATGCAATGAATAAAGTTTTCTCGTCGTAAGTGATTGATGCAGGATACAGAGGAGAGGTAGTTTCATGTAAGAACATGGTTAACATATAGATGTTAGATGTAGTATGTACCAAAAATAGGAAGGCATGTCATGTATAATGTGTAAACTAAGAAGATGCAATTTACCCTAATTAGAAGCATTACAAGCTAGACACCGTATGCAACATGCAACCACATATCACACTTCGAAGTTAGAGCAAGCACTTGCGATGCTGGTGTAGGGGAAATGCGGTCTTCAAGTACAGAGCTACGTTCAATATCTTCATTTAGGCTTGTTGTTTCTTCAGAATCATGTGGGGAGTATGAAACTGCACTCTTTATAAGAGTAGCGCATCTCATACTAACTCACGGGCATGACTGTCTCATCATAAGTGATAGATGCATGATACACAAGAATAGTAGTTTGATGTAAGAACATGGTGTCATAGGAAGATGTAGTATGTACCAAAAACAGGAAGGCATGTCATATTCACATGTATAATGTGTAAGCTAAGGAGATGCAGTTTAACAAATTAGGAGCAATACAAGCTATGGCACCATATGCAACATGCAACAAGATATCACACTACCATGTTAGAGCAAGCACCCGGGGTTGTGGAGTAGGGGAGATGAGATTTGGAACTTGCACTACAGTAGGAGTAGCAGGAGAATCTGCAGAGATCATCTGTTTTGGTTGCTCCAGAGGACCACCATCATTCCGTGCATTCGTCCTTTTAGATTTTGCCGTGTCAAGTAAACACACAAGAAAAGGAATGAAATTCACTCTTCCAAATTCGTTGGTGCATGATACTGACGAACACAACTTTTATGTAAGGCAACCACATTGTAGGAGGATGGAATATGTACGAAAAACGCTAAGCAGAAGGCATTTCAACAAATTGGAAGAAATGCAATCTAGACACCATATGAAAGATCCAACCAAAATCACTCTACCAAGTTATATGTGTCTCATTATAAATGGCACTTCAACAAATTAGAGGCAATACATGTTTGAAATGATATGCAAGATGCAACCAATATTACACTGTCAATTCGAAGGTGTCTCATCAGAAGTGATTGATGAGGGATACACAAGAAAAGTAGTTTGATGTAAGAACATGGTTAATAGAAAGACGTAGTATGTACCAAAAACAGGAAGGCATGTCATATTCACATGTATATTGTATTAACTAAGCAGATGCAATTTACCCTAATTAGAAGCATTACAAGGTAGACACCATATGCAACATGCAACCACATATCACATTGCGAAGTAAGAGCATGCACCTGTGATGGTGGTGTAGGGGAATTGCAGTCATCAACTAGAGAGCTACGTTGACTATCTTCATTTAGTCTTGTTGTTTCTTGAGAATCATGTGGGAAGGATGACACTGCACTCTTTAAACGAGTAGCGCGTCTCACAGTAACCCACTGGGATGACTGTCTCATCATAAGTGATTGATGAGGGATACAAAAGAGCATTAGTTTGATGTACGAACATGGTTAATAGACATATGTAGCATGTATCAAAAACAGGAAGGCATGTCATTATCAAAGGTATAATGTGTAAAGTAAGCAGATGCAATTTAACCAAATTGGAAGCAATACAAGCTAGACACCATATCCAACATACAACCACATTTGACAGCACGAAGTTAAAGCAAGCACCTGGGATGATTGTGTGTGGCAATTGAGATCATCAACTACAGAGCTACATTTACTTCTCCATCTGCTGACACTACACCCTTTAGAGCGCTGAAATGCTTAGTGCTTATCTTTGAATTACACTGGTGCCACTTTTGTCTTTTCTTTTGCGTATTCATCAACACTGTGTCAGATTCTGAAATACCCATGCATAAAAACAATAGTGTGAGTATGGGTGAAGTGTGTGCACAAGTAGTACAGTGTAAAAGTAGAAAATAGCAGGTCGGTGAGAAATAAATGGCGGGAGACATATGATAGCTCTACAACATACATCGCACACGAAATTACTAGATTCTAGGATTATGAAATATGAGCACAGGGATGGCTGGGAAATGCAGATGCTCCTCCAGCACACCACAAGTTGTGGTCCTATGAAAATAACAGTTGACTGAAAACAAATAGGTTAGTCCATTTTTTCTGCACCGTTCGATGTACAAAGACTGGGCAGATCGCCTTCATCTACCTCTAGCCAGTCAGTGTTGACGATCTTCCTCGAAACGCCAGCAACCACCAGCCTGGTCTCCTGCCTCTGCCCTCCCTCGACCTCACCACACTACCATGCCTGGCACCGTCCCCCGGCCATCCCTTCAAGCCCCGCTGACCTCTAGATCGATCGCAAGCAGCTCCTGCGCCCCACACCCCTATGATAGACATCGATGCGCCTCTTCCCCAGCGAACGGGTGTACTAGGTGCTCCGCGCGCCTAAGTGGGTTTTGCTTCTTTTAGTTGCGAATCAGCTGACCCTGAATTGAAATCCAGGTGGGCTACTGACCTCTAGCCAAGGTGAAATAGTAAATGGGAGGAAACCTTGTGCATTTAGTATCACGAAGAAGATGCAGTAAGAAGAGCTCAACTAGTTTCTTTCGTGGGATGAATGCGGTGTGAGCAGAGACGTAAGATTTGCACGAATAAGGGAAGAGGAGTACCTCTTTCTGCTAGTAGTGTTGTGTCCTCCTTCTGTTTTTTCAACGATCTTCTTATGGTTCACTGGAAACGAGAAGTTGTCGACGGTGGAGCCTTGGAAGAACCCATGGCCAAGTTGTTGAGTGTGGTGCGGTGGCCGTCTGTCGGCGGCGGGGAACCAGATCTGAGTTGGCGAACGGCGGTGTAGCGGAACAGCTCCGGTGCGGTGGACGGTTGCGACAGTGGAGAGGAAGAGGTGAGGCGCAGGACGGCGTGGTCGAAGTGGTTCTGGTATGGCGCACGTCGGTGTCGGCGTCATGGAGGCAGCTCTGCCTCGGCTTCAGCTGTTAAATCCTTAAGGGTGTTGCGGTTGCGATTGCGTTGGACGACGATGTCGGGGTACCAGTTCCAGCGTGATGGAGGAGGGCGGCGGTGGATTGGGTGCGATGGGTGGAGGACGGAGGAGGCTGGGGTTTCGCAGCTGGTGGAGAGGGTGTTTTGGCGCCCATGGATTATGAATGGGGAAACAGAGGGAGGGGGAACTAAGGGGGAGCAATGTTTCGGTTTGGGACGCGCTTGTTTGAAAGTTACAAACTTTTCCCCCATCTAAAATTTCGGACATATTGCGGGTCGGGGGTAGGACAGTAATCTCAGGTGTCCCAAATGGTGGCCGGGATAGATATCGGCCAAGCACAAGGTGTTTAGGCGCCCACGGCATATGAATGCTTCTCGGAGGTGGTTGAGACTGGCGTCTTGGTGAAGTTACAAACCTACCCCGATTTAGACATTTGGACACCAGGCCGATAGACTACACGGGCCAGAGTCAGGACAATAATTTCCTACCACCAAACATTAGTCTCGCACGGTTTCGGGTGACCAGAGGCTTATTTGGTGCTTCGTTCAATATTTGGGAGCAGAAGCATTAACATTTTCGGTTCTCTTGAATTGAACTTTCAGGATTTGTCAAACTTCACAAATCTTGACTCTTGAAAATCCTAAAACTACGATTGTTTTGCAATGGAGGAGGTACATTTGAATATACATTGTACACTAGTATATATTAAAAAATATGCAACTTACCTCAGTTCATGGATGGTTCCAGATATAATCTCCTTGGTTGCAAAAAAATAGTTAGACATGCGTATGAATATATAGCATGTTCAAATGCACAACAAAGATTTATGCCCCCTTGTAGATCTGATTTACAAATGTCATTATCTCGGATTCAAATAGATGAATGCACTTCCTATGAATTTGAATCTTTGAAACACCCTTTATGTTGAATTCAACATGTATTCTATTTCATATCTAGCAATTTGGAATGTATCCATGTAAGTGAAAAATGTATAAAGTGCTCCACACTAACAACATGGAGTGCACTAATTAATGTTTATATATGAATTGCAAAAGCAATGCATTGTCTGGATTTCAAACCACTCTCACTCCATGGATCAATAATATGAAATAAACCCATGCACATGCTAGAATTCAATAGAGTATGGGTGTCTAATGGACCAATGTTCATTCATACGCAAATTGCAAAATTCATGATCTCATCCAAAAATAATAATGCCATTTGTATTTTAATTTAATGCGTAGAACCGCCTTTTACACGTAGATGCACTATGCCTCGGCCTGTTCTCACACACGCGCTATATATATCTCTACCTGACGCATAAGTGCACACACTTTACATACATCAGCATTTCTCTCTCACACATGCTCACAATCTCTCCCGGGGTGTCTCATGCACACACTATCTATATATATCCCTCTCTCTTTCTTACTACTATGTACAACTCTTTTCACTAATCTCAGTTGGAAAACACTATTTCTCTCACATGCATATATACACGCGCATGGTGTCTACTAGCCGTCTATAGGCACATATATGTGCCTACGTGTCTCCTGCACGCACATTATCTTTAGGCCTCTCTCGCACACATTGCCCCCCCCCCACCCACAC
The DNA here is from genome assembly GCF_002162155.2 of Triticum dicoccoides. Taxonomy (NCBI): domain Eukaryota; kingdom Viridiplantae; phylum Streptophyta; class Magnoliopsida; order Poales; family Poaceae; genus Triticum; species Triticum dicoccoides. The sequence goes on along the minus strand of NC_041390.1, from coordinate 304,451,757 downwards.
ACCTCTCTCTTAGTAGTTGGCAGATATGATTCCATCAGATCATTCGATAGGATATCCCTGACTGTTAGGCTGGATGGTAATACGAGGCAAAGTTTTACCCAAGTCCAGGCCCTTACAGTTGAGGAAAAATCCTACTCCTGGTACTATATATTTGTGATAGGGGTGTGTACAAAGTACAGGTGAATACCAGACATTGTGTGTGTGTATACTATCAACGAACTTGGCCCCGAGCTTCTATAACATACTCAGGGTCTAGGGTTACAAATCATATATAGTCGGCTTACCATCAGTGGGGATAGAGTCCTCCACGACTCTGGTAGCTTCGTTTTGTATGTCGAGGTATCCACATGGGTCTTCGTATAATGCATCTCGGTCCAACCTATGTGGCGCAAGATGGAACCGACCCATGAGTCCTCACGTTAACCCACCACAACTAGAAATGATGTGCCCACCACACCCCACACGCAATCGGCCACTAATAAAATAAGCATATACAATAGTACAAAGTTATACATGAAAGTTAATTGCATGGTGCATCCAATAATATTTGTTCTACATTGTGAATATTTATATTTTCTCATAAAATATTAGTCACGGAAAAGAGAAACGAAGGGCATATCTCTCCTTGTCTCCACTGGACACCCCCTCTCTCTACACCACTTTCACGTACACACACAAACTATCTCTTGGCCCTCTAAAAGTATGCATGCCCCTGACACATTCACGCATGAAGGTCACTTTATTTCAAGAAAAAGCACTATACGGTCACTGGACTTCAGAATATGCTCATTACGGTCACTGTATACATCCTCATGGTGATCATATGGTATCTAGCTCACGATACGTCTCCGCATTTTGTTGATGACACTAACGGACATTGTATTTGATGTGTGCTCCGTATTTTGTTGACGACACTTATTGTAACATCCCAAATTTTCAATTTGGAATGTTATACATTAGAGCATCATGCATATCATATTTTATTTTGCTTTTTGGTTGATCCTAGAAATTCTACGCAACTCAATGACCCACGAAGAGAGTTGGGGATTTCGTTATTTTCATATTTGAGTTCTCTCAAATTTTGAGAATAGGATCATTTGATTTTATTTACTTTATCGTCAATTATTTCTATTACAAAAATATGAGAGAGGGAATAAAATGACTTTCCCAAATAAAAGAAATATTCAGGATTTAATAAAAAAATCAAATAAGATTTTATTTCGGAGTTTTTCGGTGTTTTATTTGAATTTAGGAAAAAAGTGCATTTTTCAAAATTGCATTTAGGGCCCAAATAAATGTTCACCTTGTGCGGCTTGATTTTAGAAGCCCGTGAAAATTTATTTCGGAATTTTTGGAGTCCGTTTAGTATTTCTTTTTATTTTTCTTCCGAGCGGAATAAAAAAACGAACCGACTTCGGGCCGTACCCGCGCGGGACACCGCCCGGGGGCAGCCTTTAAATAGCGCCGCCCCAAGCCGCCCTAGCCCATCAGCCCCGACTCGATCCGCGTGCGCCGCCGGAGCCGCCGCCGCCAACGATCCCGCCGCCCGAGGTTCGTCGTGCCTCGTTTTCCGTGCCGAAAAAAAGAGAATTTTTTTGGCGTTCGTCGTTTTTCCTTTTCTCGGATTAAATCCGCGATTTTTCTGATCGTGATTCCTGATCCGATTTTCGTTTTAGTTTAACTTTTCGCTCGTTTATCGGAATCAGGCGATTCAAGCGCCTAGAGTTTCGTCTCGAAACCCTCTATCCGTTTAACCAACTTAAACAAGTTTTTATTACTATAAAATTTATAATAGATCCAGATTACTAGAATGAAATTGTTTTCTTTCGCAGTTTGACTTTCGTTGCTTCGTTCGATTTGTTTCTTTTTGCCAACCGGAGTTCTTAAGTTGAACCTTCTGGTTAGATCTCTTATTTGAGTTTTACCTGTGCATTAGATGAGTACTTATTGTATGCTTGTTTGTTTGTCTGCGATAGAATACTCGGAGTGCGCCGCCTGTTACTTCGAATCGTTAGGTTTCGCGGATCATCAGCTAGGCAAGTAACACTTTGATCATACCTTTTCTACCACCCAGTTTTATTGCATTAGATCAATCCTCACACACTGCATGATTAGGATCTAATTAAATTATAGGATGGTAAGTAGATGAGGTAGAACCTATTACCTGTTTATTATCAAACCTTTGGGAGTTACTTCTACGTTTGCTTATTATGCCATGCTATGCTAGTAGACGTGGATTGGGTGAGTGATATCCATGACAAATGTGAGATTGTTAATTAATGGTTTATCTAAGGTGGCAACTTAAACACACATCTGGGTGGATTGAGGCACCTGGGTATTCCAGGACTTGCCTGTTTTCTTTTGGACCACTACCCAGGCTCAAAGGGATCATGAGACTATTCATACTAGAAACTTCCGTGTGCAGCCACAAGCTATTATGGGCTCTAGCATAGTTGACTAAGTCGTGCGAACTCTTATAGTGGTAGACTAGCAGATGTAGGGGATGTAGGTGGTACGGTCTACCCATCGTAAGGTGCTAGCGCTTCTGAAAGACTATGTCTCGGTCATCCGTCTTCTCAAACACCATGTAGTGCGAGAAACCAAACGGAGGCGATCGGGTCTTGTGGGGAAAAGTGTGCAAACCTCTGCAGAGTGTAATAAACTAATCATGGTTAGCCATGTCCCCGGTTATGGACATCTTGAGTATCTAGTACTTGGATTTTCATGTGAATCTCAACATGTTACTCTAAATTAATTTTGTTGGGTTATGTTTAATGATGATGCTTAATTGGGATTGAGAATGCTGTCAACCATTCTCAATGTTTAACAACCACCATGATAGTAATTAAATTTTATTCCTTTGTAGTAGGGAAAAATTGGCTTTACGCAAAACTGTAACCATAGAGCTTTCCACCAGCCAAATATGCATATAGTATAGCTGTTTCATTCCATTATTCTCTATGTGTTACCTTGCCAGCATATTCCATGTGCTAACCCGTTTTCGGGCTGCAACGTTAATGTTGCAGACTTTTCAAACGACGATTAAGGAGTTTTTAGGTCGTGGTCCTATACTCAGTGATGCCGTTGGAGTTGATGGACTCACTTATCTTCCAAGCCATCCGCTATTATCGTTATTAGATGGCCTTAAGCCATACTTATTGTAATAAGTTCTCTTTTGAGACACTCGATGTAATAAGTGTGTGATTGCTACTCTGTTATAAATCCTCCGAGTACTGTGTGGTGTCAGCATTACTGATCCAGGGATGACACCGGAGCACAGAGATCAGACTATTTGAGGCCTGGTCGCTACAGAGATGGTATCAGAGCACACGCTGACTGTAGGACACGACCACTAAGCACAAGACCTAGATCACTTTTCACTCTCTTCTCTTCTGACCTCTCATCCTTTCTACTCTTTAGGATGGCGGATGCAAGGAACAAGTTCACACAACCGGATAAAGATACACCCTTTGGACGCCACTTGAAGGAAGTCACTAGATACCTGAATATAGGAGTACCAAGCTTCACGGGAACCTACAACGCCACTTTACCTGAAGAAGAACGCTGGATGATTCAAGTTCAAGTTCCAGGAAGGATGTTCATGCCAGTCACTGAGCCCATAGAGTTTTCTTTTGATGCACCAACTTGGAGTCTAGGAAAGAGCATGGCAGCTCACATCTCCATGGGACGCATTGGAGAAGTCTACCACAAGGATCTCAAGGATACTATCTACCAGATTTGTGGGCGCCGAGATGAACACTGGGAGATGATCAGCACCAGGAAGGATAGATCAATCGCAGATTTTATCCAGGAGCTAAACCAGCACATTCGACGACAGGAGAACCAGATGTGCACCGACATGATAGACCTGAAGAAGGCAAAGACTAGAATTAAGGAACTGGAGGAAGAACTCAAGGCTACACATGAAGATTATGAAGAAGAAATTGAAGTACTGGTGGAGAAGAATGACGACCTGATCAAGAAGATTGAAATATTTATGGGAGGCCCTATGCCAGTAGATGAAGACGAAGAACCCAAGGAGATTAGCCCGGAAGACTACATCATCATCGACGACACCGATTCGGAACCAGATAGTAGCGATGATGACTATGTTGATGAAGCTGGAGCAGATATCATGGAGTCTGCAACCGAAGAATATTTCTAGTAGACCACCTCATCAGTTGTAGTAGTCCACCATGTAAATATAGTAGTCCGAGCACTTTTGCGATAGATAGATCGATTGTATGCCCTTGTTTGATTGATTGAAGTGAATTGTTTGTTTTGCCTCATGTGCATATGGGTAGTGTTTTCTCTTTAGACCCCCTCTATTCTTATTCTCATCTTTTCTAAACCCTCAGATGCCTCCGAGATGTGACCCCGGATTTGCCTTTTCACCGGAGCTCACCCAGTTGATCCAGCAGCAGAACACATTGATGCAGTTGCTAGTCCAGAATCAGAATCAGGGGAACAACAACAACCCACCACCACCACCACCACCACCTGTTGACCACTTAGCCTGTTTTCTTAGGCTGAATCCGCCGGTGTTTTCCAGTAGCACCGAGCCGATAGTAGCAGATGATTGGCTCTGCAAGACATCTAGGGAGTTGACAACAGCAGGATGCACAGATGCGGAGAAGGTGAAGTTTGTCGCACATCAGCTATAAGGACCAGCAGCATCATGGTGGGAGAATTTCACAGGCACTTTCCCTGTAGACAATGTCACATGGGACCAGTTTCAGCAGGCTTTTCGTACTGCACACGTTTCAGCAGGAGCTATGGCCATGAAGAAGCGTGAGTTTCGCAACTTGCGCCAAGGAGGAAGGACAGTTGGCCAGTATGTGGAGGAATTTAGTAAGCTAGCACGTTATGCCCCAGATGACATCGCTACGGATGCAGCTAAGCAGGAGAAATTTCTGGAAGGACTGAATGATGAGTTGAGCATGCAGTTGATGGTAGCAACCTTCAACAACTACTAGGAGTTGGTAGATCGTGCTCTTATGATTGAAGGGAAGCAGCAGCAGATTGAGAATCGCAAGAGGAAGTATGGACAAGGAAAGTACAATTCAGGAGCTCAGCAGAAGCCACGTTTTACCCCTAGACCGGGAGGACATTTTCAGCATACCCATGGAGTAGGTAGCACGCACAATCACAATGGCACCAAGAATGGTAATGGCAATGGAGGAAGCAACGGCCAGAACCGCACCAACCCCTCAACCCCAGCCAAGAAGGACCTGAGCCAAGTCAGTTGTTTTAAGTGTCAGAAGACCGGACATTATGCCAATGAATGTCCTGAAGGCCAAAATGGCAATGGAAGTTCAGGGAAGAAGCCGAACCCTTTTAACAGGGGACAGGTGAACCACATTAGCGTGGAGGAGTTTGAAGCTCAGCCCGATGCAGTAATAGGTAAGTTTTTGGTTAAGTCATTTACTGCACTTGTTCTTTTTGATACTGGTGCATCGCATTCATACATCTCAAGGGGATTTGTGGATAAGTATAACCTACCAACCCAAGCCCTTAGGTCACCCATGTTAGTAACCTCGCCCGGAGCAGAGTATGTGGCTAGTCTATGGTGTGATCGGTTACCATTAAGGATTGGTAACTATGTTTTTCCCTCAAACCTAATAGTATTGGAATCTCAAGGATTGGATGTGATATTAGGCATGGATTGGTTATCAAAGTATGAAGGTAATATTAGATGTGCTAGTAAGTCAATTTTGCTTACCACCCCAGAAGGGAGAAGGATCAAGTATGTATCCCGGCATGTGCCAAAGAGGACTCAAGTAAATTGCCTAACATGAGTTGTGTAGGAGGAAGTACCAGTGGTAAGGGATTTCCCTGATGTATTTCCAGAAGAGTTTCCAGGCATGCCATCGGATAGAGATATTGAGTTTTTGATTGAGCTATTGCCAGGCACAGGTCTAATATCAAAGAGACCATATAGGATGCCAACAAAGGATTTGGTGGAAATTAAGAAGCAAATTAAAGAGTTACTGGATAAGGGATATATTCGCCCAAGTTCTTCGCCTTGGGGATCGCCATTACTACTAGTGGAGAAGAAGGATGGATCGTTAAGGATGGTTGTTGATTATTGAGGATTGAATGAAGTAACGATCAAGAACAAGTACCCGCTACCAATGATCAACGATCTGTTTGATCGATTGCAAGGAGCTAAGATATTTTCCAAGATCGATCTGCGATCAGGATACCACCAGTTGAAGATTCGAGAACAGGATATTCCGAAGACAACTTTTACCACCAGGTATGGGCTGTATGAGTATACCGTTATGTCATTTGGTCTGACTAACACACCTGCCTATTTTATGAACATGATGAACAAAGTGTTTATGGAGTTTGGATAAGTTCGTCGTAGTGTTCATTGATGATATCCTGGTTTATTCGCAGAATGAAGAGGAACATAAGGAGCATTTGCGTTTGGTACTTGGAAAGCTCAGAGAACATCAATTATATGCCAAGTTCAGCAAATGTGAGTTTTGGTTGAAGGAAGTAGGATTCCTCGGACATGTTATATCTGGAGAAGGTATAGTAGTAGATCTCGCTAAAGTTGAAACTATGACCAAGTGGGAAGCCCCAACAACAGTTGGAGAGATCTGGAGTTTTCTTGGACTCGCAGAATACTACCGGAGATTTATTGAGAATTTCTCAAAGATTGTGAAGCCTATGACTGAGTTGTTGAAGAAGGATACCAAGTTCATATGGACAGAGGAATGTGAGGCTAGTTTCCAGGAGTTGAAGAAACGTTTGGTTACCTCACTAGTGTTGATTTTGCCAGACCAGACCAAGGATTATGAGGTGTATTGCGACGCTTCATGTCGAGGACTTGGAGCAGTTCTTATGAAGGAAGCGAGAGTTGTTTCATATGCCTCAAGACAATTGAAGCCTCATGAGTTGAATTATGCTATGCATGATTTGGAGTTAGCAGCCGTAGTGCATGCATTGAAAACATGGAGACATTTTCTCATTGGAAACCATTGTGAGGTGTACACGGATCATAAGAGTTTGAAGTACATTTTCACACAGAAGGAGTTAAATCTCAGACAAAGGAGATGGTTGGAGCTTATCAAGGATTATGATATGAAATTGCATTATCACCCCGGAAAGGCTAATGTAGTAGCTGACGCATTAAGCCGTAAGAGCCATGTCAATACGTTAATGACGGGAGAAATACCCAAGGAGTTAGCAGATAATCTTCGTGAACTATGTTTGGAAATAGTTCCAAGAGGCTATGTAGCAGCATTGGAGATTCAGTCAACCTTGATGCATAAAATCAGGGAAGCTCAGAAAGCTGACAAAGAGATTGCCGCTATAAAGGAGAAACTGAGCAAAGGAAAAGCTAAAGGATTTCGTGAGGATGAGCACGACACCTTATGGTTTGAAGACCGCGTTTATGTGCCCAATGACCCGGAGATCAGGAAGTTGATTTTGCAAGAGGCACACGACTCACCGTATTCAATTCACCCAGGAAATACCAAGATGTATCTGGATTTGAGGGATATTTTCTGGTGGACCGGAATGAAGAAGGATATAGCGGAGTATGTAGCAGTTTGTGATGTATGTCAGAGAGTAAAGGCAGAGCATCAGAAGCCAGCAGGATTGTTACAACCATTGTCGATACCCGAATGGAAGTGGGATAAGCTAGGCATGGATTTTATCACGGGATTGCCCAGGACTCATTCAGGCTATGACTCGATTTGGGTTGTAGTTGATCGATTGACGAAAGTAGCTCATTCCCAGTAAAGACCACTTACACCAGTGCTAAGTTGGCAAAGATGTACATGACCTGGATCGTATGTCTGCATGGAGTTCCAAGGAGTATGGTATCAGATAGAGGAACCCAGTTTACCTCAAAGTTCTGGAAGCAGTTGCACGAAACTTTGGGTACCAGGCTAGAATTCAGTACAACTTTTCATCCACAGACAGATGGACAGACCGAGAGAGTAAATCAGATTTTGGAGGATATGCTGAGAGCTTGTGCGCTAGATTATGGATCTAGTTTGGACGATAATTTGCCATATGCAGAGTTCTCTTACAACAACAATTACCAAACCAGTTTGAAGATGGCCCCTTTCGAAGCTTTGTACGGAAGGAGGTGCAGGACACCGTTATCATGGGACGAAGTTGGAGACTGCCAGTTGTTTGGTCCTAACTTGATTAAAGAGTCTGAACAGAAGGTGAAATTGATTCGCGATAGGCTCAGGATAGCCCAGTCCAGACAGAAGAGTTATGCAGATTCTAAACGCAAGGAGACAGTTTACGAAGTCGGAGATAGAGCTTATCTTCGAGTATCTCCACTTCGGGGAACAAAGCGTTTTGGAGTTAAAGGGAAGTTAGCACCACGATTTGTAGGACCATATCGAGTTTTGGAGCGTATAGGAGAAGTGGCCTACAAGTTGGAATTGCCCGAAGGTTGTCAGGAGTACATGATGTGTTCCACGTTTCTCAGTTAAAGAAATGTCACACGGAGATGGCTGACATACCGTTGAGAGACACAGTGCCATTGGAAACTATTCAGTTGGATAACGATTTGACCTACGAGGAGAAACCAGTTAAGATTCTCGAGTTTGCCAGTCGAGTCACTTGCAGCAAGGTTATCAAGTTTTGCAAAGTTCAGTGGAGCCACCACACGGAGGATGAAGCCACCTGGGAACGAGAGGAAGATTTTCTCAAAGGCCACCCTCACCTATTTTCTAGCCAACCCGAATCTCGAGGGCAAGATTCATCTTAAGGGGGGTAGGTTTGTAACATCCCAAATTTTCAATTTGGAATGTTATACATTAGAGCATCATGCATATCATATTTTATTTTGCTTTTTGGTTGATCCTAGAAATCCTACGCAACTCAATGACCCACGGAGAGAGTTGGGGATTTCGTTATTTTCATATTTGAGTTCTCTCAAATTTTGAGAATAGGATCATTTGATTTTATTTATTTTATCGTCAATTATTTCTATTACAAAAATATGAGAGAGGGAATAAAATGACTTCCCAAATAAAAGAAATATTGAGGATTTAATAAAAAAATCAAATCAGATTTTATTTCGGAGTTTTTCGGTGTTTTATTTGAATTTAGGAAAAATGCGTTTTTCAAAATTGCATTTAGGGCCCAAATAAATGTTCACCTTGTGCGGCTTGATTTTAGAAGCCCGTGAAAATTTATTTTGGAATTTTTGGAGTCCGTTTAGTATTTCTTTTTATTTTTCTTTCGAGCGGAATAAAAAAACGAACCGACTTCGGGCCGTACCCGAGCGGGACACCGCCCGGGGGCAGCCTTTAAATAGCGCCGCCCCGAGCCGCCCCAGCCCATCAGCCCCGCCTCGATCCGCGCGCCGCCGGAGCCGCCGCGACCGCTGCCAACGACCTCGCCGCCCGAGGTTCGTCGCGCCTCGTTTTCCGTGCCGAAAAAAAAATTCGGCGTTCGTCGTTTTTCTTTTTCTCAGATTAAATCCGCGATTTTTCTGATCGCGATTCCTGATCCAATTTTCATTTTAGTTTAACTTTTCGCTCGTTTATCGGAATCAGGCGATTCAAGCGCCTAGAGTTTCGTCTCGAAACCCTCTATCCGTTTAACCAACTTAAACAAGTTTTTGTTACTGTAAAATTTGCCCTAGATCCAGATTAGTAGAACAAAGTTGTTTTCTTTCGCAGTTTGACTTTCGTTGCTGCGTTCGATTTGTTTCTTTTTGCCAACCGGAGTTCTTAAGTTGAACCTTCTGGTTAGATCTCTTATTTGAGTTTTACTTGTGCATTAGATGAGTACTTATTGTATGCTTGTTTGTTTGTCTGCGATAGAATACCCGGAGTGCGCCGCCTGTTACTTCGAATCGTTAGGTTTCGCGGATCATCAGCAAGGCAAGTAACACTTTGATCATACCTTTTCTATTACCTAGTTTTATTGCATTAGATCAATCCTCACACATTGCATGATTAGGATCTAATTAAATTGTGGGATGGGAAGTAGATGAGGTAGAACCTATTACCTATTTATTATCAAACCTTTGGGAGTTACTTCTATGTTTGCTTATTATGCCATGCTATGCTAGTAGACGTGGATTGGGTGAGTGATATCCATGACAGATGTGAGATTGTTAATTAATGGTTTATCAAATGTGGCAACTTAAACACACATCTGGGTGGATTGAGGCACCTGGGTATTCCAGGACTTGCCTGTTTTCTTTTGGACCGCCACCCATGCTCAAAGGGATCATGAGACTATTCATACTAGAAACTTCCGTGTGCGGCCACAAGCTATTATGGGCTCTAGCATAGTTGACTAAGTCGTGCGAACTCTTACAGTGGTAGACTAGCAGATGTAGGGGATGTAGGTGGTACGGTCTACCCATCGTAAGGTGCCGGCGCTTCTCAAAGACTATGTCTCGGTCATCCGTCTTCTCAAACACCATGTAGTGCGAGAAACCAAACGGAGGCGATCGGGTCTTGTGGGGAAAAGTGCGCAAACCTCTGCAGAGTGTAATAAACTAATCATGGTTAGCCGTGTCCCCGATTATGGACATCTTGAGTATCTAGTACTTGGATTTTCATGTGAATCTCAACATGTTACTCTAAATTAATTTTGTTGGGTTATGTTTAATGATGATGGTTAATTGGGATTGAGAATGCTATCAACCATTCTCAATGTTTAACAACCACCATGATAGTAATTAAATTTTATTTCTTTGTAGTAGGGAAAAATTGGCTTTACGCAAAACTGTAACCATAGAGCTTTCCACCAGCCAAATATGCATATAGTATAGCTGTTTCATTCCATTATTCTCTATGTGTTACCTTGCCAGCATATTCCATGTGCTGACCCGTTTTCGGGCTGCAACGTTAATGTTGCAGACTTTTCAGACGACGATTAAGGAGTTTTTAGGTCGTGGTCCTATACTCAGTGATGCCGTTGGAGTTGATGGACTCACTTATCTTCCAAGCCTTCCGCTGTTATCGTTATTAGATGGCCTTAAGCCATACTTATTGTAATAAGTTCTCTTTTGAGACACTCGATGTAATAAGTGTGTGATTGCTACTCTATTATAAATCCTCCGAGTACTATGTGGTGTCAGCATTACTGATCCAGGGATGACATCGGAGCATAGAGATCAGACTGTTTGAGGTCTAGTCGCTACACTTATGGTCATTGTATTTGAAGCAAAAGCACGATATGGTCACTAGACTTAAGAATAAGCTCGTCACGGTCACCATATACATTTTGTGGTGCTAACCAACCTGGGGTTGGATGGTTAGGAGGGCAGTGGTTTCCCCAACCCACCAAGGTTAAAGTCCTAGTGCTCGCATTTATCCTGGATTAATGTTAGTATTTTCGGGCGATGTGCGTTCAGTGGGAGGAGACGTTCCCCTCGACTACGAGGCACCTATGGTGACTTCGTAAAATCTCAAGATCATATGCTGGCTCACTCTCTCAAAGGTGCTCATAGGGGTAGGGTGTGCGTGTGTGCCCTTATAGCGGTGAGTGTTTGCGTGTATATATGAGCGCTTGCTTCTGTACTGTGTTCAAAATACATGTCATGATTATATGGTCACTGGCTCACTCGTACAACTCTGTAATTTGTTGATGACATGATCAATTGACCAATCAAACGTTCCACATGGCGCAACTAGTGTTGCACCATCAGCGTGCGTAACTGTGGGGCCCACCTATCAGCGCATATATGAAAGAAAGAAATAGTAGTTTGAGTCTGTACTCTGTTAATAAAATACATTTTATGGTGATCATACAGTCACTAGCTCACCATACAGCTTCGTAATTTGTTGATGACACGATCAATTGACTAGTCAAACGGTCCACATTCACCAGCGCACATTACCATAGGGCCCACCTGTCAGCGCGTATATGAAAGACAGAAATGGTAATAAATTAGTGGTCGGTGGGGATTCAAAGTCGTGAGACCTCTGGTTGGCAGCCCGCGCCCCCTAACCACGGCGGACAAGGATCGCCTTGTGATGATATGTTGAGCCGACCGTTTGAATTGCACACACACACGAGCCACTTGATGAATACAAACAAATCACACATGCACACAAACATGCCCGCAACGCCCGCATGTATTCATGCAATGCTTACACGTACACATGCGAGCATGCAACACTGACACGTACACATGCACTCACGAACACACAGACACACACACATGCATGAAACACTGAAACATACACATGCACACACGCAACACTTGCACGCCTGCATGCACACAGCACACGACGCAAGACACACGCTCAACCTATATGTGCATGCACCCTTTGTTAAGGACATGGATTGTTACGGGTATTAATTAATCTTATCTGTGATAAGCAGAACATTGATGTTTGCAGCGGTCTTTATGAATCACAACGTATCGAACGGGCTATCAACGTATATATGAAAATTTTAAAATTCTCTTACATTATATAGTAGGCTTGTCTACATGAAATAGATGACTTCACATTCAATGAACAATCATCGGTTTATGAAATGCCCGCTTCTGACCGCCCTGGCCCACCAAAAGCTCCTCTGTCGTGCGCTCCATGCATTGGGTCACTGACATGCAGGCCAGGTACTCAACGAGCCCACACGTCAGTGGAAGAATGGCGCGATGTTGTACGTCAGAGTCGAGGGCGCCGCTCGCTGCACGCCCGGCTGAACATGCCTCCTTGCTGCATTCAAATGCCTCCATGAAACCCGTGTGGAAACCGAGAAACCCACTCCAAACACACGTCCATTCATGACCGGGCCGGAATTAAACACAACGCCGGCCGAGCTCCTCTCGTCCGCCGTCTATTTAATCTCCTATTTAAACAAGGCCAGACGCTGGCCAAGAATCGCACACCTCCGCCGCTCCCCTATCTCCTCCTTCACCATTTTCTCCATTCTTACAATGGCTTATGAAGAGTAGTTATCCGGCATCCAAGCCGGCAGGGTGGCCCACCGAGCCCGCCGGATACGAGCTATGCAGCTCATTGATCCACCTCCATCCCCTCGCCCAACGTAGCCAGTTGCCGCCCCAAGCCGGCGCGCTGTTCAGCAACTCGCCGCTCCAGGCTAGCTCGGCGAGGAGCGGCGAGCTGCTCCATGCTGGCAGGCGAGGAGCACGGGCATCGTCGCTGACGTCCACGCCGCCGCCTCATACCGCGCCTCCCGTGTCTGCGACCGCGTCTCCTGTTTCTATGGCCTAGACTCCCATGCCTGCGCCCGTGCAATGTAAGCAGAGACAAAAGCCGGGTGCACGGAGAGCGACGAGTCGGTGGTCAGCACCTTCGCGTCCACCGCCATCATCGAGGAGAAGTAGAACACGGGAGGCCACCGCCGCTTGGGTCCCATGAAGGCCACCGCCGAGGCGACACCGGCGTACACAGCAGGTGTCTTGTCGGATCCTTCCGTTGTGAGGACATTCGTTGACCCCGCATGGGCTCCATGGAAGCGGAGAAGCCCCCTTCAGACTCCATCTTAGGCATCAGCCAAGGATGTCAATTGAGAGGTGGGGAAGCAAGTCGTCCTTTGTGCTGAAGCATATACCTCCAGGGCTCCCGGCAGTCCGCTGATCGTGCTGCCGGACATGAGGAAGACAAATGGATCGGCAGGCGACCATTTAGGCTAGGTATTATTATACATGTGTTGTTCAGGAGTAGCACCACTTAGTTGATTTGAATCTAATGAAATATGTCATGTTTGTATGAAAATCCCGTATTTTATATGAATTCCGTCATTATTTATATGAAATATCATTGTGTTTGCATGAATTTCGTACGGTTGGTTGAGTTGCTATCAGAATGTGTGCGGCTACGGTTGGATGGCGTAACTTGCGGGTCGTTGGTCGGTCTGCAGCCGTCTCGAGTGACGTGGTGGGACAAAAAAAGCACAACTTGTGCGAGCTCGTCTCCAAAGCGCACGCTGGAGGATGCATGAGCACCTGAGCTCTTCCTCGTTCATCGATGGCAAAGGCACGGGTGGACAAAAGGGTCGCCAATATTTTGGCTACCCCGTGCAAGATCAAAACAACCCCTCCCAGCCCCACCCCTCCCAGCACATTCAAATCCCTCGTCCGCCGTGAAATTTTGCCATGTGTTTTTTCATGGATATTTTGCTGTGTGAAAACAAATTTAAATATGAACGAATAATCGATGTCCGCGGTCTTCTATCGGGACACAGTTGGATGGCCTCATAGTAGTAGTGGTGTAGAGTACTACTAGTACTACTAGATAGTGGGAGTTTACTACTGTATCTACGTACTAATTGCAACGCATGCATGTGTTAGGAGTATAATGACCACGTATGAATTTGATGGTAAGATTTGTGTAAGTTGGATGTCATATTATTGCTCTAACATGTGGTCAAAGTTAGCCTCCACAATGCATTTTAGACCCTATATGGATTGAGGGAGTACATGCATTGCTAAGGTTTCTCTTAATCCTTGCGTGCAACGTTTTTATTAAAGCTTGAAATGTGAACATGTGAATGGGAGGGACCACTACAACCCTTCCAAAAGAACTATAGTACTAATGGTACTGTACTCCCTCCGTTCACCATCTCACATGCTCAGTACTTTTGCGAACTATGGAAGTAACAAACTTATTCCACCACTCATCATCTGTTATGGATGCATTGTGGATTTTAAATTGAGTCATATAGACCGGAAAGTAGGCACCTAGGGCATCCACAATGTATGCTTTTTGTTTCCTCTAAGCCCTCTCTCCTCTTAGAGGCAGGCCTCTATACATTGCATGAACTGCCTCTAACAAAAATTGGCTAGCATCGCATCTAACCTTAGAGGCTGCCTCTAACAATGTAACAATCCATCTGGTCCCACTTGTCGGCATTAGGAAGCATAAGAAAGTAGGAGTACCTGAGAAACAGTACTGATTGGACAAATGTGTTGCTAATCAATACTTTTTAAATTTCTACTAGGGCCCACCTTAGAGGCTGGTAGAGTCTCTATACATTGTAGTTTTTTTCATTTGATAAGAGGCAAACCATGTGGGGCCTACCTTAGACGCAAGACTCTATACACTGGAGATGCTCTGTATTACTTTTGATGTGTCCTGTCAACTCGCAGAACAAGGAGAAGACTGCTTAGTACGCCCTCTCCCCCGCCCACGGGCACGGTGGCTCGCAGAATCGCGGGACGAGGAGAAGCTTGCTTACTATGCCTACGCCTACGCCCGCTCCCTAGCCCACGCACGTTGTGGCTCACAGGACGAGGAGAAAATTTTACTACTCCCTCTGTTACTCCTCGTCCCTACCTTGGTTAGAGAGATTATCATATTGTTTGAAATATATGTCTTTTAGTAGTAGGAGTAGTACAGTGGTACATAGGAGTAGTACTAGAACAATTTCCTTGGAGTCCGTGGTGCAGCAAGCTGCCCTAGGCTATGTTACTACCCCCTCCTTTCTGGTTTATGGCTCAATTTCAAAATATCTCCAACCAGGGTAGATGGTGAGTGGTGGAATTAATTTCGTAGTTTGCACAAGTAATTAGTATGCTCGTTTTTCTCAATAAGTTATGTTTACCGATGCATTAATTACAACGAATGCATGCATGACCACTAAATTTCCATGAACTTCTACATGCATTGGTGAGTTTTCTCTTGATACTGCTTGCATCGGGTGATTTAATGCACCTCAAAATCCAAACATGTGATGGTACTACTAGTAGAATTGAGACTTATACAATGGAAAAACTATTTTTTAGGTGAGCCCTATAAACCGTAAAGGAGGGATTAGTAAGTAGTAGTACCTCCATAGTGGGTACGTACTCTGTAAAATCAGTTTTTCCCCAAAACTAAGTCGCTCAACATTTATTTGCTTGTTTCCCTTCCTGCCTCGTAGCCTCGAATAGACTATGCCAAACTCCCCTGCCTACCGCACGGGAAAAGACCCACCCTCGCCTTTTTAGTCCGGGTTTGTATCGCTGGATCGCATGAAGCAACAAAAACCAAGTTGCATCTTGTACTCCTCCATCATACTAAAAGAGTGGAGACGCTCGCTTTCATGAATTCTGTACTTCCTCTCGCAGACATGTGGGACATATAGCAATCGGGTCGATGTGTCATGCACCAAATAATAGTGCAGAACAGCAGGGGGACACACCCTAGTCGTAGTGCCCCAGTAGTAGTAATGAGAAATGAGACGTCAAATCACAATGTCGCATCTTTCCCCCAGACAGACGAAGCAACCATTATTTTGAAGGAAATATGCCCTATAGGCAATAATAAAGTTGTTATTTTATATTTCCTTATTCATGATAATGGTTTATTATTCATGCTAGAATTATATTGATCGGAAACTTAAATACATGTGTGAATACATAAACAAACACCGTGTCCCTAGTGAGCCTCTACTTGACTAGCTCGTTGATCAAAGATGG
Source organism: Triticum dicoccoides (assembly GCF_002162155.2). Taxonomy (NCBI): domain Eukaryota; kingdom Viridiplantae; phylum Streptophyta; class Magnoliopsida; order Poales; family Poaceae; genus Triticum; species Triticum dicoccoides. The sequence continues at coordinate 304,435,385 of NC_041390.1, read as the reverse complement.
TTAAGGTTTCCTAACCATTGACATGAGTTATCATTTGATAACAAGATCACATCATTAGGAGAATGATGTGATGGTCAAGACCCATTCGTTAGCTTACCATTATGATCGTTCAGTTTTATTGCTATTGCTTTCTTCATGTCAAATACATATTCCTTCGACTGTGAGATTATGCAACTCCCGGATACCGGAGGAATGCCTTGTGTGCTATCAAACATCACAACGTAACTGGGTGATTGTAAAGATGCTCTAAGGTAACTCCGAAGGTGTTCGGAGAGGTATCTCTGGGCCCTCTCAGTAATACACATCATTAGCTTGCAAGCAAACAACTAAGGAGTTAGTCACAAGGTGATGTATTACGGAACGAGTAAAGAGACTTGCCGGTAACGATATTGAACTAGGTATGAAGAAACCGACGATCGACTCTCGGGCAAGTAACATACCGATGGACAAAAGGAATTACGTGTGTTTCCATAACGGTCTGACCGATAAAGATCTTCATAAAATATGTAAGAGACAATATGGGCATCCATGTTCTGCTATTGGTTATTGGCCGGAGAGGTGTCTCAGTCATGTCTACATAGTTCTCGAACCCGTAGGGTCCGCACGCTTAACGTTTGATGATGATATAGTATTATATGAGTTATGTGATTTGGTCACCGAATGTTGTTTGGAGTCCCGGATGAGATCACAGACATGATGAGGAGTCTCGAAATTGTCGAGAGGTAAATATTGATATATAGGACGATAGTATTCGGACACTGGAAGTGTTTCGGTGGGTACCGGGTACTTATCGGGTCACCGGAAGGGGTTCTGGACACCACCGGCAAAAGATATGGGCCTTATGGGCCAAGAGGGGAAACGCATCAGCCACAAGGGGCTGGTGTGCCCCCCATATGGGCCGGCCTAATGATAGAGGCGAAGGTGTCCCGATGTTTCGATGAGAAAGATATCGTTTTCTGTGGGAGTCGACTTTGACGATCCGACTACGAATGTGCGAAGACGTCGTGCCTTAGCAATCGCTAAACCAACTTCCGAGGGTTATTGACCACGCCGGAGCACGATCAACCTGACCACGAGGGTCTATTTCCTGTGAGCAAACGAAGAATAAGCAAGAAACTAAGATTGCAATCTGGATATTGCGAATAAAAGAGGAAAGCTTTATTAATGAAGGTGGGGTTCTGTGATGTCTCGGTCTGGTCGTTGGAGACAAACGAAGTACGCGAAGTTGCACCTATGGTGAACTTTTAATCTAAACAAAACCCAAAGTCTAAATGATGCCCTAAGGTCTGTATATATGGAGGAAGAGGGGGGAATTTCGTGGCCCTTGGAGGAGGGGTCTGAAACCAACCCTAACTCTTGTTTCCCCACACATACGGACTCTAAAAACAGCCTATACTTAAGTATTTCGAAAATATATGGGCCTGGCCCAATAATAAGGTGACGCAACACCTAGAATAGCCTCTGGACAAAATTTATGAAATGGCATCTTGTATATTTCATCCACGGCTTCATGCACTCCTTATATTGGCTTCAAAGTCCTGAAATCATCACTTGTAACTCCGTTCTTGATCCCCTTGCGCATGCCATCATCTCCATGCTTGAACTTGCTCCAAGGTTTATCTTTCTTGTCCAAGCTAGGCCCTTCATTTGTAAGCAAAACAAATGTATCCAATTTAGGCAGCATCATATTCTCATGAACATTAGAATCGTTACCAAGAAACGAAAGTACCTGATAATTCAATTGGCGTGCGTGAGCTCTAGTAATTGGTCCAGTATGTATAGCAGCAGGGGCTGTGGGTGTAACAATGGTATTGATGTCCTCATCATCCTCCCCTTCTTGAAGTGAAGTCGTCCTCGACGAAAGCTCATCTTTCTCACCCAAATAAGGCTTCAAATCTGCTATGTTAAAAGTGGGACTAACCCCAAAATCTGCAGGCAGCTCAAGTTTATATGCATTATCATTTATTTTCTCTAACACCTTAAAAGGACCATGAGCACGTGGCATTAGCTTTGATTTGCGCAAATTAGGAAATCCATCCTTATGCAAATGTAACCAAACAAGATCTCCAGGTGCAAACACAACATGTTTTCTACGCTTATCTCCAGCAAGTTTATATTTAGCATTCATACGCTCAATGTTTTCCTTAGTTAGCTCATGCATTTTTAAAATCAATTCAGCACGTTCTTTAGCATCAAAATTAACCTTCTCCGAAGATGGAAGAGGCAACAAATCAATAGGTGCACGAGGTAGGAAACCATACACAATTTCAAAAGGGCACATCTTAGTAGTAGAATGCAATGAACGATTATAAGCAAATTCAATATGAGGCAAGCATTCTTCCCTCATTTTCTTACTATTCTTCAAAACAGTCCTAAGCATAGTAGACAATGTTCTATTGACTACTTCAGTTTGTCCATCAGTTTGGGGGTGACAAGTAGTACTAAAAAGCAGTTTAGTCCCCAACTTAGCCCATAAACATCTCCAAAAGTGGCTAAGAAATTTAGTATCACGATCAGAAACAATAGTATTTGGCACACCATGCAAGCGAATAATTTCACGAAAGAACAAATCAGCAACATTAACAGCATCATCGCTTTTATGACATGGTATAAAGTGTGCCATTTTCGAGAACCTATCCACGACAACAAATATGCTATCCCTCCCCTTCTTTGTTCGAGGTAAACCTAAAACAAAGTCCATAGATATATCCTCCCAAGGAACACTAGGTACAGGCAAAGGCATATATAAACCATGAGGATTGAGTCATGACTTAGCTTTTTGACATGTAGTGCAGCGAGCAACAAAACACTCAACATCCCGTCTCATCTTTGGCCAAAAGAAATGTGTAGCAAGTATATCCTCTGTCTTCTTTACGCCAAAGTGTCCCATTAGTCCTCCTCCATGTGCCTCCTGCAACAAAAGACGAACGAAGCTAGCTGGAATGCATAGCTTGTTAGCACGAAACACAAATCCATCGTTAAGAACGAACTTGTTCCAAGTTCTCCCTTCCTTACAATTCTGCAATACATCTTTAAATTCAGCATCATGCACATATTGATCATTGATGGTCTTGAAACCAAATATTTTAAAGTCAAGTTGTGAAAGCATAGTATAACGACGAGACAATGCATCAACAATAACATTTTCTTTACCCTTCTTGTGTTTAATGACATAAGGGAAAGTCTCAATGAATTCAACCCATTTAGCATGCTTACGGTTCAGTTTTGCTTGACTTTTAATGTGTTTCAAAGATTCATGATCAGAACGTATAACAAATTCCTTGGGCCATAAATAATGTTTCCATGTTTCGAAGGTCCGAAAAGAGCATATAATTATTTATCATAAGTAGAATAGTTCAGACTAGGCCCACTCAATTTTTCAAAAAAGTATGCAACAGGTTTACCATCTTGTACTAACACACCTCCTAATCCAATTCCACTAGCATCACATTCAAGCTCAAAAGTCTTATTAAAATCAGGAAGTTGGAGTAAAGGAGCATGTGTCAACTTATCTTTCAATACCGTGAAGGCTTCTTCCTGTGCGGTACCCCAAACAAAAGGTACATCCTTATTTGCAAGCTCGTTGAGAGGTGCAGCAATGGTGCTGAAATCTCTCACAAAGCACCTATAGAAACCAGCGAGGCCAAGAAAACTCCTCACTTGTGTGACCGTTTTGGGCTGCAGCCAACTCTCAATAGCTTCAATCTTGTCTTTATCAACTTCAATTCCATGTGGAGTAACAACATAGCCAAGAAAAGATACTCGGTCAGTGCAGAAGGTGCACTTCCCAAGGTTACCAAACAAACATGCATCACATAGAGCAATAAAAACAGCACGTAAATGTTCCAAATGTTCCTCCAAAGGTTTGCTATAAATCAATATGTCATCAAAGTAAACTACCACAAATCGTCCAATGAAAGCACGCAAAATTTCGTTCATTAATCTCATGAAAGTACTAGGTGCATTAGTTAACCCAAAAGGCATGACTAACCACTCATATCAACCAAACTTTGTTTTAAATGTTGTTTTCCATTCATCTCCCAATTTCATACAAATTTGATGGTATCCACTATGCAAATCAACTTTGGAGAAAATTGTAGAGCCACTCAATGAATCAAGCATATCATCTAGCCTAGGAACAGGATGACGATAACGAATAGTAATATTATTAATGCCTCTACAATCAACACACATACGCGATGTACCATCCTTTTTAGGCACTACTATAATAGGAACAACACAAGGACTAAGAGATTTGTGTATGTAACCTTCATCGAGTAGCTCCTGTACTTGACGCATAATCTCCTTCGTCTCCACTGGATTAGTACGGTCTGGTGCACTATTGGGTAGCGATGCACCGGGAATTAAGTCAATTTGATGCTCAATCCCTTGAATAGGTGGTAATCCCGGTGGCACGTCTTGTGGGAAGACGTCGGCGAACTCCTGCAAAATGTTCGTGACAGCAGGGGCAAAGAGGAAGGCACGTACTCGAATGAAAATAATGCCTCTTTGCACACAAAAGCATAACAAACAGATTTGCAGAAATCTAGCTCATCAATATCAGATTTTGTGGCAAGTAAACATGCACTTTTCAATTTAATTTCAGAAGCAACACTAGATGGGTTATTATTAGGTTTCATTTGTTGCTCAAATTCTTTTGCCATAATCTGATTTTCACTCTTATTTTTGTCCTGTTTTGCTTTATTAGCTCTATTAATATCATCTTTCAAAATGGATTCAGGATTCATAGGAAGTAAAGTAATATGGCCATCCTTATGAACAAGAGTATACTGATTGCATGGTGTACAGAATTTCTATCAAATTGCCATGGTCTACCAAGTAATAAGGAACATGCTTGCATGGGTACCACATCACAATCAACATAATCAGCATATGTAGAGATATTAAAATGCACACGAACAGTACGTGTTACCTTAACCTTGCCGCTGTTGTTGAACCATTGGATGTAGTAAGGATGTGGATGCGATCTTGTGGTGAGAGATAGCTTCTCCACCATCTCCATGCTAGGCAAGTTGTTGCAACTCCCTCCATCTATGATGACGCGAACAGAATGTTCCTTCACAACTCCCTTTGTATGGAACAAATTATGCCTCTGATTTTGCTCAGCTTGTGTAACCTGCACACTCAAAACACATTGAGCAACTAAACATTCATACCTGTCAGCATCTTCAGCAGCCATGTATTGCGTCTCATGATCAGAATCCTCTCCACCGTTTTCTTTATGTGTAATAAGAGCCAAAGTCTCCTCATCATAGTCACTAGCAGACTCATACCCACCTCCTCAGTAGCAATCATCACACGCTAAGATTTGCATTCTCTCGCAAAATGTCCTCTTCCCTTACAATGACGACAAATAATATCACTTGTGTGCCCTGTTGATACCATGGAAGAAGAAGAGCTCTGCGCAGGCCCAGCAGGTGTGCTCTTGGCAGATAGTGGTGGTTGTTCCTGCTTTCTTGTATCACAGTTGGAGGTGGCACCTGATGGAGATGCTGGTGCAGTGGAAGTAGAGGATGCACGTGGTGTCCATGATGAAGATCGACCAGCAGAAAAGTTAGTTCGCGCCAATGCCTGTCGATCCTGCACTTCACGTTCAGCTTTACAAGCAAGATGAAATAAACGAGTGATAGAAGTATACTCCTTATACTCTAGAATGGTCTGAATCTCTCTATATAATCCACCCATAAAACGTGCAAGCATAGCTTCATTCTCCTCAACAATACCACATCTAATCATGTCAGTTTGTAATTCCTGATAATATTCTTCTACGGAATTTTTTCTTGTCTTAAACGCTACAATTTTTGAAGTAATTCACGTTGATAATATGGTGTAACCCAACGAGTACGCATAGCAGTTTTCAAAGTAGCCCAAGTAGTTGGAATAGGATATAATCTACAATGTTCAGACCACCAAACACATGCGAAGCTAGTGAAAGCACAAACAGCAGCAGGAACACGTCTCTCCTCAGGATATTGTAAACAATTAAAAGTTGTTCAGTTTCTAACTCCCAAGTAAGATATATATCAGGAACATATCTACCCTCAAATGGTGGAATATTCAATTTCAGTTTAGGAAGATGGTCATGATCTCGTACCTCATATGGTGGTGTAGCCCTACCGTTGCGATGATATACCTGAGGACGACCTGGTGGTGGTGGTGGTGGTTGCACGTAGTTCTGATTTCGATCAACCTCATCCTCGTAATGGTCCTCCACCTCTGCACTAGCAGTAGGAGCTACAGAAGCATCAACAGCGGCACCAGAATTTTGTCCAGGGTCAATGGGAACGTGCTGTGCTCGCCTCACTTGATTGGGAAGGCGACGTTGTTGTTGTTGTAGAGGTGCGTTAGGGGCAGCCGGTGGTGGTGGTGGTGGAAGACGCACGAGCAATTCATTAAACCTGTTATCGAGCTTTGTTTCGAACGTCTTCTCCATGCCATCTATCTTCTCCATGGCCTCTTCAAATCTGTTTAGCACATCTTGCACCTGTCCACTCATCATTTGCTGAAATTTATCATGCAACTCCTTATTCGTCTGGTTCTCCCAGTCAGTCTCGTCGGCTTGTGATCCTCCATGGTTAGCAGCAATAGAAACACACAAGAATATGATCCTACAGACTGCTAACAAGAGGTGGTGGTGGATGTCACAAATCCGTCAAGCAAATCTCAAATTCTTACCAGTTCTTACTCAGCAGCAGGCGGTGATCGGCAACCGTCGTAGTCAAAACTCTCAAAGCTTGGATAGAGCGATGACCAGGGAGAGTCAAACGCACTAGTAGATGTATGTGGAGCTGGCAAGGCTTATAATATGGTAGCAAAAAGGGTCAGCAATAATCAATTCAGAGATGCAAAGTTGAATAAACGCTCAACGACGGTACTGTGCTGGTCCTAGGCTAGACCGTGCTAGAGACATGAGCCTACAACACTAACAAAATCACGGTGTCGCACGTAAACAAGGGAGGAGCACGCTCTGATTTTTTTTCACTTTTTTTGAAATTTTTTTCCTCTTTTTTTTTCTTTGCTCCGCAACAGATTTTTTTTGAAAAAGTCTACAAATGGTCTAAAAACTGCCTGGCCAGATTTTTTTTTGAGTTTGGAACTATTTTTCTACTGTGGGTAGCACGTAATTTTGGGAGTCCTACTCTATCACGACTCGAAGTATCGCGTGATCTGGAACTCGAAAACAAAGCAACAAATACTGGACTCCAACTAGGACTGGTAGCGGAGATGAATCTGCTGGAACTCGGACTGGTGGCGGCGATGAATCTGGTGGAACTCGGATTGGTGGTGGTATATGGCGATGGTATATCTGGACTTAGATTGGTGGTGGTATATGGCGATGGTATATGCAGACTCGGATTGGTGGTTGTATATGGCGATGGTATATGTGGACTCGGATTGGTGGTTGTATATGGCAGCAGCGATGTATATGGTGGGGTGGTGGTATATGGCAATGATGATGACGATGGTGCGGCGGCGGCGTGACAACCTGTGAACAGAACTCGAAACTCTAAGGGACTAGACACTAATACCAGCAACTTGACACGATGATGCAACCGCAAATTCAACAAAGCAAAACTCTAAAAAAGACTATGCAAAGGCTCAGATTGGTTCGGATATGATGAACTAACCCTAATTTTTTTGGCTTTTTCGTGGACTGTAGGTATGAAGAACAGACTCGATCTAAACTACGAAAAACTGTAAAATCTCACCGAGCAACCTGGAAATCTGATACCACTTGATAGAGGCGAAGGTGTCCCGATGTTTCGATGAGAAAGATATCGTTTTCTATGGGACTCGACTTTGACGATCCGACTACGAACGTGCGAAGACGTCGCGCCTTAGCAATCGCTAAACCAACTTCCGAGGGTTATTGACCACACCGAAGCACGATCAACCTGACCACGAGGGTCTATTTCCTGTGAGCAAACAAAGAACAAGCAAGAAACCGAGATTGCAATCTGGATATTGCGAATAAAAGAGGAAAGCTTTATTAATGAAGGTGGGGTTCTATGACGTCTTCGTCTGGTCGTTGGACACAAAAGAAGTACGCGAAGTTGCAACTATGGCGAACTTTTAATCTAAACAAAACCCAAAGTCTAGACGATGCCCTAAGGGCTGTATATATGGAGGAAGAGGGGGGAATTTCGTGGCCCTTGGAGGAGGGGTCTGAAACCAACCCTAACTCTTATTTCCCCACACATACGGACTCTAAAAACAGCCTATACTTAAGTATTTCGAAAATACATGGGCCTGGCCCAATAATAAGGTGACGCAGCACCTAGAATAGCCTCTGGACGAAATTTATGAAGTGGCATCTTGTATATTTCGTCCAAGGCTTCATGCACTCCTTATGGTGGCTTCAAAGTCCTGAAATCATCACTTGTAACTCTGTTCTTGATCCCCTCACGCATGCCATCATCTCCATGCTTGAACTTGCTCCAAGGTTCATCTTTCTTGTCCAAGCTAGGCCCTTCATTTTTAAGCAAAACAAATGTATCCAATTTAGGCAGCATCATATTCTCATGAACATTAGAATCGTTACCAAGAAACAAAAGTACCTGATAATTCAAATGGCGTGCATGAGCTCTAGTAATTGGTCCACTATGTATAGCAGCAGGGGTTGTGGGTGTAACATTGGTATTGGTAAGCTCATCACCTAAGGAGGAGAAGGAAAGGGGAGAAGGGAAAGGTAAGTGTGGATTAGGATTCCCACTTCCTTCCCTCTCCCCCCCTCTTTCATCCCCCCTCCGACAAACATGGCAGGGGGCGCAACCAAGGGCAGGAGCCCAAGTAGGATTCGGACCTACTTGGGGCGCCCCTTGGCCTCTCCCCTCTCCTTGCCACCTATATATATGAGGAGGGGGCGCCTAGGACACCCCAAACAATTTCCTAGCTATGCGCGGCGCCCCCTCCACTGTTTACACCCTCGGTCATATTTTTGTAGTGCTTAGGCGAAGCCCTACGAGGATCACTTCACCATCACTATCACCACGCCATCGTGCTGATGGAACTCCTCTACTACATCGACGTCTTGTTGGATCAAGAAGGCGAGGGACGTCACCGAGCTGAACGTGTGCAGAACGCGGAGGTGTCGTGTTTTCGGTACTTGATCGGTTGAAGCGCGAAGAAGTTCGACTACATTAACCGCGTTGAGAGACCCTTCCACTTACGGTCTACAAGGGTACATAGACACACCCTCCCCCTCGTTGCTATGCATCTCCATGGATTGATCATTGTGTCTGTGTAGAATTTTTTTTCCATGCAACGATTCCCAGCAGTGGTATCAAAGCCAGGTCTATGCATAGATGATATGCACGAGTAGAACACAAAGAGTTGTGGGCGGTGTTAGTCATGTTGCTTACCACCAATGTCTTATTTTGATTCGGCAGTACTGTGGGATGAAGCGGCCCGGATAAACCTTACATGTCCATAGACATGAGACCGGTTCCACCAGCTGACATGCAAAGAGTTTTGCATAAAGGTGGCTGGCGGGTGTCTGTTTCTCCTACTTTAGTTGAATCGAATTTGACTATGGCCGGTCCTTGAAGAAGGTTAAAACAGCAAACTTGATGAATCACCGTTGTGGTTTTTTGCCGTAGGTAAGAACGGTTCTTGCTAGAAACCCATAGCAGCCACGTAAAACTTGCAACAACAAATTAGAGGACGTCTAACTTGTTTTTGCAGGGTATGTTGTGATGTGATATGGTCAAGACATGATGTGATATACGTTATTGTATGAGATGATCATGTTTTGCAAGTTATCGGCAACCGGCAGGAGCCTTATGGTTGTCTCTTTATTGTATGAAATGCAAACACCATGTAATTGTTTTACTTTATCACTATGCGTCAGCGATATGATGTAGAGCATCCCACGATCATCCCCATGGACGCATCTACATCTCCTACGACACCACTTGGACAAATGACAAGAGCCCGACCAAAGGCTATCGAAGATAAGGTGAACTCGCTCCTATACGAACTTCCACTTCCTACATATGAGAGATGGCTACTACCTCAAGCGGAAACACTATGTGTGATTAGGTACTTAGAGGAAGGCCAAGGAGCAGCTACATTCAATGGACAAGACGGCGAGGACACCAAGTACAAGGAGCGAGAAGAAGTGCATCCTGAAAGTCCCCAGCCGTCGGACGACCGACCCCGACCGGACGACCGACGCCTGGAGCATCCACCAGCCGACCAAGTCCCTAACAGAAGACGCCCCAGCACCCGGACGACCGACGCCTACCGGACGTCCGATGCACTCCATGTCCCAGGCGACCAACCAAGCGCCAATAGAGCCAAAACAGCGGACGACCGACCCTGATCGGACGTCCGACACTCCGCGAGCCATCGGACGACCGATGATGGTCGGACGTCCGATGCCTGTATGCCGCCCGTGTGTTGGGCCAAAGCCCACTTACCCTTTCGTGACTCTAGACTATATATAGACCTCCTCCTCCCTCTTTCTAGGGTTAGCGTTGTGTTAGCTCATATGTGAGATAGAGCTTCGCTCATCCATCCAGATCTACTCCATTGCGAGGGACCGACACCTCTTCGTAGAAGATCCTCTTTGGATTCAAGACCCCTCTTAGGGAAGATCATCAAGACCTCACGGAGAAGAACCGGTTACCCTATGTATCATCCTTTGTTGGATTCAGATCGTGTATCTCTTTGTGTTTCGAGGATCTAGCATATGCGTGACCAAATCTTGTTGGTTTGAGTGATTCTCTCATGTTTCCCCTCGTGATTTCTCCTCGTGTTCTTCATGTTCATCACGGGATCCGCTCCTTTTGTGAAAGATCGGCCATATAGGGTTCCATACTACATCACGATAGTTGTAGAAGCAATAGTTGACGAGACGATGACGACGCAAGGATGGAGATCAAGGTGTTGAGCCGGTGACGATGGAGATAATGACGATGCTTTGGAGATGGAGATCAAAAGCACAAGATGATGATGGCCATATCATGTCACATGTTTTGATTGCATGTGATGTTTATCTTGTATGCATCTTATTTTGCTAAGTATGGTGGTAGCACTATAAGATGATCCCTTCACTAAATTTCAAGGTAAAAGTGTTCTCCTTGAGTATGCACTATTGCTACAACTCGTCGTGTTGAGACACCATGTGATGATCGGGTGTGATAGACTCTGCGTTCACATACAATGGGTGAAAGACAGTTTTGCACATGCGGAATACTTGGGTTAAACTTGACGAGCCTAACATGTACAGACATGGCCTCAGAACACTGGAGACCGAAAGGTCGAACGCGTGAATCATATAGTAGATATGATCAACATAGAGATGTTCACCATTGATGACTACCCCCATCTCACGTGATGATCGGACATGGGTTAGTTGATTTGGATCATGTATCACTTAGATGACTTGAGGGATGTCTATTTAAGTGGGGGTTCTTAAGTAATATGATTAATTGAACTTAATTTATCATGAACTTAGTCTTAAGAGTTTTTTGCATATCTATGTTGTAAATCAATAGCTCACGATTTAGCTCCCTTATTATTTTGATATGTTCCTAGAGAAAAACTAAGTTGAAAGTTCATATTAGTAATGATGCGGACTGGGTCCGTGATCTAAGGATTATCCTCATTGCTGCATAGAAGAATTATGTCCTTGATGCACTACTAGGTGAAAGACCTATTGCAGGAGCGGATGAAGATGTTATGAATGTTTGGTAAGCTCGATATGATGACTACTTAATAGGATAGTGCGCCATACTTTACGGCTTAGAACCAGGACTTCAAAGACATTTTCAACGCCATGGAACGTATGATATGCTCCAAGAGCTGAAAGTGGTATTTCAGGTTCATGCCCATGTTGAGAAGTATGAGACCTCCGATAAGTACTTTGCCTACAAGATGGAGGAGAATAGCTCAGCCAGTGAGCATGTGCTCAGAACGTCTGGGTACTACAATCAATTGAATCAAGTGGGAGTTAATCTTCCAAATAATATGGTGATTGACAGAATTTTCTAGTCACCATCACCAAGCTACTAGAACTTCATGATGAACTATAATATGCAAGGGATAACGAAAACGATTCCCGAGCTCTTCGCGATGTTGAAACCGGCGGAGGTAGAAATCAAGAGAGAGCACAAAGTGTTGATGGTTAATAAGACCACTAGTTTCAAGAAAAAGGGCAAGGGAAATAAAGGGAACTTCAAGAAGAATGGCAAGCAAGTTGCCGTTCCCGTGAAGAAGCCCAAAGCTAGACCTAAGCCTGAAACTGAGTGCTTCTACTGCAAAGGGAATGGTCACTAGAAGCGGAACTGCCCCAAATACTTGGCGGATAAGAAGGATGGCAAAGCGAACAATGATATATTTGATATACATGTTATTGATGTGTACCTTACTATTATTCGTAGTAGCCCCTAGATATTATATACCGGTTCAATTGCTCAGATTAGTAACTCGAAACAGGAGTTGCAGAATAAACAGAGACTAGTTAAGGACGAGGTGACGATGTAAATGATTCCAAGGTTGATACGATCACCATCAAACCCTCCCTCTACCTTCGGGATTAGTGTTGAGCCTAAAATAAATGTTATTTGGTGTGTGCGTTGAGCATGAACATGATTAGATCGTGTTTATTGCAATACAATTATTCACTTAAGTCAGAGAATAATTGTTTTTCTATTTACATGAATAAAACCTTATATGGTCATGCACCCAATGTAAATGGTTTATTGAATCTCGATTATAGTGATACACATATTCATAATATTGATGCCAAAAGATGCAAAGTTGATAATGATAGTGCAACATACTTGTGGCACTGCCGTTTAGGTCATTTTGGTGTAAAGCACATGAAGAAACTCCATGCAGATGGGCTTTTGGAATCACTTGATTATGAATCATTTGATACTTGCGAACCATGCCTCATGGGCAAGATTACTAAAACTCCATTCTCCGGAACAATGCAGCGAGCCAATGACTTATTGGAAATAATACAAACCGATGTATGGGGTCCAATGAGTGTTGAGGCTCACAGTGGGTATCGTTATTTTCTGACCTTAACAGATGATTTGAGTATATATGGGCATATCTACTTAATTAAACACAAGTCTGAAACATTTGAAAAGTTCAAAGAATTTCAGAGTGAAGTGGAGAATCACTGTAACAACAAAATAAAGTTTCTACGATCTGATCGTGGAGGCGAATATTTGAGTTACGGGTTTGGCCTTCATTTAAAACAATGTGGAATTGTTTCACAACTCATGCACCTAGAACACCACAGTGTAATGGTGTATCCGAACGTCGTAATCGTACTTTATTAGATATGGTTCGTTCTATGATGTCTCTTATCGATTTACCACTATCGTTTTTGGGTTATGCATTAGAGACAGTCGTATTCACGTTAAATAGGGCACCATCTAAATCCATTGAGATGGCACCGTATGAACTATGGTTTGGCAAGAAACCTAAGTTGTCGTTTCTTAAATTTTGGGGTTGCGACACTTATGTCAAAAGGCTTCAGCCTGATAAGCTCGAACCCAAATCATAGAAGTGTGTCTTCATAGGATACCCTAAGGAAACAATTGGGTACACCTTCTACCACAGATCTGAAGGCAAGATCTTTGTTGCCAAGAATGGAACATTTCTAGAGAAGGAGTTTCTCTCGAAAGAAGTGAGTGGGAGGAAAGTAGAACTTGATGAGGTAATTGTACCTTCTCTCAATTTGGAAAGTAGCACATCAGATAAATCCGTTCCCATGATGCCTACACCAACTAGAGAGGAAGCTAATGATGATGATCATGAAACTTCAAATCAAGTTACTACTGGACCTCGTAGGTTGAATAGAGCATGTTCCGCACTAGAGTGGTACGGTAATCCTGTCCTGGAAGTCATGTTACTAGATCATGGCGAACCTACAAACTATGAAGAAGCTATGATGAGCCCCGATTCCGATAAATGGCTTGAGCCCATGAAATCTGAGATAGGATCCATGTATGAGAACAAAGTATGGACTTTGATGGACTTGCCCGATGATCGGCAAGCCATTGAGAATAAATGGATCTTCAAGAAGAAGACTGACGCTGATGGTAATGTCACCATCTACAAAGCTCTAGTTGTCGTGAAAGGTTTTCGACAAGTTCAAGGGGTTGACTACGATGAGACCTTCTCACCCGTAGCGATGCTTAAGTCGGTCCGAATCATGTTAGCAATTGCCGCATTTTATGATTATGAAATTTGGAAAATGGACCTCAAAACTGCATTCCTGAATGGATTTCTTAAAGAAGAGTTGTATATGATGCAACCAGAACATTTTGTCGATCCTAAAGGAGCTAACAAAGTGTGCAAGCTCCAGCGATCCATCTATGGACTGGTGCAAGCATCTCGGAGTTGGAATATACGCTTTGATGAGGTGATCAAAGCATATGGTTTTATGCAGACTTTCAGTGAAGCCTATATTTACAAGAAAGTGAGTGGGAGGTCTGTAACATTTCTGATATTATATGTAGATGACATATTGTTGATTGGAAATGATATAGAATTTTTGGAAAGCATAAAAGGATACTTGAATAAGAGTTTTTCAATGAAAGACCTCAGTGAAGCTGCTTATATATTGGGCATCAAGATCTATAGAGATAGATAAGACGCTTAATAGGACTTTCACAAAGCACATACCTTGACAAAGTTTTGAAGAAGTTCAAAATGGATCAGTCAAAGAAAGGGTCCTTGCCTGTGTTACAAGGTGTGAAGTTGAGTAAGACTCAAATCCCGACCACGGCAAAAGATAGAGAGAGAATCAAAAGTCATTCCCTATGCCTCAGCCATAGGTTCTATAAAGTATGCCATGTTGTGTACCAAACCTATTGTGTACATTGTCATGAATTAGACAAGGAGGTACAATAGTGATCCAGGAGTAGATCACTGGACAGCGGTCAAAATTATCCTTAGTTACCTAAAGAGGACTAAGGAAATATTTAATGATTATGGAGGTAATAAAGAGTTCATCGTAAAGGGTTACGTCGGTGCAAGATTTGACACCGATTCAGATAACTCTGAGTCTCAATCTGAATACATATTGAAAGTGGGAACAATTAGCTAGAGTAGCTTCATGTAGAGCATTGTAGACATAGAAATTTGCAAAATACATACGGATCAGAATGTGGCAGACCCATTGACTAAACTTCTCTCACAAGCAAAACATGATCACACCTTAGTACTCTTTGGATGTTAATCACATGGTGATGTGAACTACATTATTGACTCTAGTAAACCCTTTGGGTGTTGGTCACATGACGATGTGAACTATGGGTGTTAATCACATAGTGATGTGAACTATTAGTGTTAATCACATGGCGATGTGAACTAGATTATTGACTCTAGTGCAAGTGGGAGACTAAAGGAAGTATGCCCTAGAGGCAATAATAAATTTGTTATTTTATATTTCCTTATTCATGATAATGGTTTATTATTCATGCTAGAATTGTATCGATCGAAAACTTAAATACATGCGTGAATACATAAACAAACACTGTGTCCTTAGTGAGCCTCTACTTGACTAGCTCGTTGATCAAAGATGGTTAAGGTTTCCTAACCATTGACATGAGTTATCATGACAAGACCCATCTGTTAGCTTAGCATTATGATCGTTCAGTTTTATTGCTATTGCTTTCTTCATGTCAAATACATATTCCTTCGACTATGAGATTATACAACTCCCGGATACCGAAGGAATGCCTTGTGTGCTATCAAACATCACAACATAACTGGGTGATTATAAAGATGCTCTACAGGTATCTATGAAGGTGTTTGTTGAGTTGGCATAGATCGAAATTAGGATTTGTCACTCCAAGTATCGGAGAGGTATCTCTGGGCCCTCTCAGTAATACACATCATTAGCTTGCAAGTAAATGACTAAGGAGTTAGTCACGAGGTGATGTATTACGGAACGAGTAAAGATAATTGCCGATAACGTGATTGAACTAGGTATGAAGATACCGACGATCGAATCTCGGGCAAGTAACATACCGATGGACAAAGGGAATTACGTATGTTGTCATAACAGTTTGACAGATAAAGATCTTCATAGAATATGTAGGAGCCAATATGGGCATCCAGGTTCCGCTATTGCTTATTAACCGGAGAGGTGTCTCGGTCATGTCTACATAGTTCTCGAACCCGTAGGGTCCGCGTGCTTAACATTCGATGACGATATAGTATTCTATGAGTTATGTGATTTGCTGACCGAATGTTGTTTGGAGTCCTAGATGAGACCACATACGTGATGAGGAGTCTCTAAGTGGTCGAGACGTAAATATGGATATATAGGACGATAGTATTCGGACACCGGAAGTGTTTCGGGTGGTACCGGGTACTTATCGGGTCACCCGAAGGGGTTCCAGACACCCCCAGCAAAAGATATGGGCCTTATGGGCCAAGAGGGGAAACACACCCCCCATATGGGCCGGCCTAAGTAAGAGAAGAAAAGGGGATAAGGGAAAGGTAAGAGTGGATTAGGATTCCCACTTCCTTCCCTGTCCCCCCTCTTTCCTTCCCCCTCCGACAAACATGGCAGGGGAGGGCATGGCCTGTTGAGGAACGCAGTATTTCAAAAAAAAATCTACGATCACACAAGATCTATCTAGGATATGGATAGAAACAAGAGGGGAGAGTGTGTCTATGTACCCTCGTAGACCAAAAGCGGAAGCCTTTAGTAATGCGGTTGATGTAGTCGAACGTCTTCGCGATCCAAGTACCGAACGTACGACACCTCCGCGTTCAGCACACGTTCAGCTCGATGACATCCCTCGGGCTCTTGATCCAGTTGAGCCCGAAGGAGAGCTCCGCCAGCACGATGGCGTGGTGACGGTGATGATGAAGTTAGCGGTGCAGGGCTTCGCCTAAGCACTACGACGATATGACCGAGGTGTGTAACTGTGGAAGGGGGCACCGCACACGGCTAAGACAAATATTGGAGTGCCTTTGGGGTGCCCCCTGCCCACGTATATAAAGGAGGGAGGAGGAGGAGGCCGGCCTAGGAGGGGCGTGCCTATAGGGGGAGTCCAACTAGGAACCCATTCCTAGTTGGAGTCCCCTTCCTTTTTCCAAGATGGGAGAGAGGGAAGGAGTAGGAGAGGTAGAAGGAAAGAGAGGGGGGCGCCGCCCCCTCCCTAGTCCAATTCGGACATGCCACGGGGGGCGCGCGGCCAACCCTTGAGGCCCTTCTCTCCTTTCCTGTATGGCCCATTAAGGCCCACTACTTCCCCCGCCGAATTCTCGTAACTCTTCGATACTCCAAAAAATACCCGAATCACTTGGAACCTTTACGATGTCCGAATATAGCCTTCCAATATATCGATCTTTACGTCTCGACCATTTCGAGACTCCTTGTCATGTCTGTGATCTCATCCGGGGCTCCGAACAAACTTCTGTACATCAAATCACATAACTCATAATACAAATCGTCATCGAACGTTAAGCGTGCGGACCCTACGGGTCGAGAACTATGTAGATATGACTGAGACACATCTCCGGTCATATTGGCTCCTACATATTCTACGAAGATCTTTATCGGTCAAACCGCACAACAACATACGTTGTTCCCTTTGTCATCGGTATGTTACTTGCCCGAGATTCGATCGTCGGTATCATCATACCTAGTTCAATCTCGTTACCAACAAGTCTCTTTACTCGTTCCGTAATGCAACATCCCGCAACTAACTCATTAGTCACATTGCTTGCAAGGCTTATAGTGATGTGCATTACTGAGAGGGCCCAGAGATACCTCTCCGACAATCGGAGTGACAAATCCTAATCTCGATCTATGCCAACTCAACAAACACCATCGGAGACACCTGCAGAGCATCTTTATACTCACCCAGTTACGTTGTGACGTTTGATAGCACACAAGGTGTTCCTCCGGTATTCGGGAGTTGCCTAATCTCATAGTCAGAGGAACATGTATAAGTCATGATGAAAGCAATAGCAATAAAACTAAACGATCATTTATGCTAAGCTAACGGATGGGTCTTGTCCATCACATCACTCTCTAATGATGTGATCCCGTTCATCAAATGACAACACATGTCTATGGTCAAGAAACTTAACCATCTTTGATTAACGAGCTAGTCAAGTAGAGGCATGCTAGGTCTATTTTGTCTATGTATTCACACATGTACTAAGTTTCCGGTTAATACAGTTCTAGCATGAATAATAAACATTTATCATGATATAAGGAAATATGAATAACAACTTTATTATTGCCTCTAGGGCATATTTCCTTCAGTCTCCCACTTGCACTAGAGTCAATAATCTAGTTCACATCGCCATGTGATTTAACACCAATAGTTCACATCTTTATGTGATTAGTTCACATCTCCATGTGACTAATACCCAAAGGGTTTACTAGAGTCAATAATCTAGTTCACATCGCTATGTGATTAACACCCAAAGAGTGATCATGTTTTTCTTGTGAGAGAAGTTTAGTCAACAGGTCTGCCACATTCAGAGCCGTATGTATTTTGCAAACTTTCTATGTCTACAATGCTCTGCACATAGCTACTGTAGCTAATCGCTTCCACTTTCAATATGTATCTATATCGAGACTTAGAGTCATCCAGATCGGTGTCAAAGCTTGCATCGACGTAACTCCTTACGACGAACTCTTTGTCACCTCCATAACCGAGAAACATTTCCTTATTCCACTAAGGATAATTTTGACTGTTGTTCGGTGAACCACTCTTGGATCACTATTATACCCTCTTGCCAAACTCATGGTGAGGTACACAATAGGTCTGGTACGCAGCATAGCGTACTTTATAGAACCTATGACTGAGGCAAAGGGAATGACTTTTCATTCTCTTTCTATTTTCTACCATGGTCGGGTTTTGAGTCTTTACTCAACTTCACACCTTGCAACACAGGCAAGAACTCCTTCTTTGACTATTCCATTTTGAACTACTTCAAAAACTTGTCAAGGTATGTACTCATTGAATTTTTTTATCAAGCGTCTTTTTCTATCTCTATAGACCTTGATGCTCAATATGTAAGCAGCTTCACCAAGGTCTTTCTTTGAAAAACTCCTTTCAAACACTCCTTTATGCTTTCTAGAAAATTTTACATTATTTCCGATCAACAATATGTCATTCACATATATTTATCAGAAATGTTGTAGTGCTCCCACTCACTTTCTTGTAAATACAGGATTCACCGCAAGTCCGTATAAAACTATATGCTTTGATCAACTCATTAAAGCGTATATTCCAACTCCAAGATGTTTGCACCAGTCCATAGATGGATCGCTGGAGCTTGCACACTTTGTTAGCACCTTTAGGATTGACAAAACTTTCTTGTTGTATCATATACAACTCTTCTTTAAGAAATCCATTAAGGAATGTAGTTTTGACATCCATTTGCCAGATTTCATAAAATGTGGCAATTGCTAACATGATTTGGATAGATTTAAGCATCGCTACGAGTGAGAAAATCTCATCGTAGTCAACACCTTGAACTTGTCGAAAACTTTTTTTGACAATTCGAGCTTTATAGATAGTAACACTACTACCACGTTCGTCTTCCTCTTGGAGATCCATTTATTCTCAATGTCTTGCCGATCAACGGGCAAGTCCACCAAAGTCCACACTTTGTTTTCATACATGGATTCTATCTCAGATTTCATGGCCTCGAGCCATTTTGCGGAATCTGGGCTCATCATCGCTTCCTCATAGTTTGTAGGTTCGTCATGGTCAAGTAACATGACCTACAAAACAGGATTACTGTACCACTCTGGTGCGGATCTTACTCTGGTTGACCTACGAGGTTCGGTAATAACTTGATCAGAAGTTTTCATGATCATCATCATTAGCTTCCTCACTGATTGGTGTAGAGATCACTGGAACTGGTTTCTGTGATGAACTACTTTCCAATAAGCGAGCAGGTACAATTACCTCATCAAGTTCTTCTTTCCTACCACTCACTCTTTTTGAGAGAAACTCCTTTTCTAGAAAGGATCCACTCTTAGCAACAAAGATCTTGCCTTCAGATCTATGATAGAAGGTGTACCCAACAGTTTCTTTTGGGTATCCTATGAAGACGCATTTCTCCGATTTAGGTTTGAGCTTATCAGGTTGAAACTTTTTCACATAAGCATCGCAACCCCAAACTTTAAGAAACAACAACTCAGGATTCTTGCTAAACCACAGTTCATACGGTGTCGTCTCAACGGATTTTTAGATGGTGCTCTATTTAACGTGAATGCTGATGTCTCTAATGCATAACCCCAAAACGATAGTGGTAATTCGGTAAGAGACATCATAGATCGCACCATATCTAATAAAGTACGATTATGATGTTCGAACACACCATTACATTGTGGTGTTCCAGGTGGCGTGAGTTGCGAAACTATTCCACATTGTTTCAAATGAAGACCAAACTCGTAACTCAAATATTTGTTTCCGTGATCAGATTGTAGAAATTTTATTTTCTTGTTACGATGATTTTCCACTTCACTCTGAAATTCTTTGAACTTTTCAAATGTTTCAGAATTATGTTTCATCAAGTAGATATACCCATATCTGCTCAAATCATCTGTGAAGGGCAGAAAATAGCGATACCTGCCGCGAGCCTCAACACTCATTGGACTGCACACATTAGTATGTATTGTTTCCAACAAGTCTGTCGCTCTCTCCATTGTTCCAGAACGGAGTCTTAGTCATCTTGCCCATGAGGCATGGTTCGCAAGCATGAAGTGATTCCTAATCAAGTGATTCCAAAAGTCCATCGACATGGAGTTTCTTCATGCGCTCTACACCAATATGACCTAAATGGCAGTGCCACATATAAGTTGCACTATCATTATTAACTGCATCTTTTGGCTTCAATATAATGAATATGTGTATCACTACGATCAAGATTCAATAAACCATTTATATTGAATGTATGACCATAGAAGGTTTTATTCATGTAAATAGAACAACAATTATTCCTTGACTTAAATGAATAACCGTACTGCAATAAACATGATCCAATCATATTTATGCTCAACGCAAACACCAAATAACATTTATGTTAGGTTCAACACTAATCCCAAAGGTAGGGAGTGTGCGATGGTGATCGTATCAACCTTGGAATCACTTCCAACTCACATCATCACCTCACCCTTAACTAGTCTCTGTTTATTTTGCAACTCTCGTTTCGAGTTACTACTCTTAGCAACTGAACCAGTATCAAATACTGAGGGGTTTCTATAAACACTAGTAAAGCACACATCAATAACATGTATATCAAATATACCTTTGTTCACTTTGCCATCCTTCTTATCCGCCAAGTATCTGGGGCAGTTCCACTTCCAGTGACCATTTCCTTTGCAGTAGAAGCACTCAGTTTCAGGCTTGGGTCTAGCTTTGGGCTTCTTCATGGGAGTGGCAACTTGCTTGCCATTCTTCTTGAAGTTCCCTTTCTTTCCCTTGCCCTTTTACTTGAAACTAGTGGTCTTGTCAACCATCAACACTTGATGCTTTTCTTTATTTCTACCTTCGCTAATTTCAGCATCGTGAAGAGCTCGAGAATCGTTTTCCTCATCCCTTACATATTATAGTTCATCACGAAGTTCCAGTAACTTGGCGATAGTGACTAGAGAACTCTGTCAATCACTATCTTATATGGAAGATTAACTCCCACTTGATTCAAGCGATTGTACTACTCAGACATTCTGAGCACATGCTCACTGGTTGAGCTATTCTCCTCCATCTTGTAGGCAAAGTACTTGTCAGAAGTCTCATACCTCTCAACTCAGGCATGAGTCTGAAATACCAATTTCAGCTCTTGGAACATCTTATATGCTTCGTTGCGTTCAAAACGTTTTTGAATTCCCGGTTCTAAGCCGTAAAGCATGGTGCACTAAACTATCAAGTAGTCATCATACCGAGCTTGCCAAAAGTTCATAACATTTGTATCTGCTCCTGCAATAGGTCCGTCACCGAGCGGTACATCAAGGACATAATTCTTCTGTGCAATAATGAGGATAATCCTTAGATCACGGAGCTAGTCCACATCATTGCTACTAACATCTTTCAACATAGTTTTCTCTAGGAACATATCATAAATAAAACGGGGAAGCTATACGCGAGCAATTGATTTACAACATAGATATGCAAATACTATCAAGACTAAGTTCATGATACATTTAAGTTCAATTAATCATATTACTTAAGAAATCCCACTTAGATAGACATCCCTCTAATGATCTAAGTGATCACATGATCCATATCAACTAAACCGTGTCCGATCATCACGTGAGATGGAGTAGCTTCCAATGGTGAACATCACTATGTTGATCATATCTACTATATGATTCATGCTCGACCTTTCGGTCTCAGTGTTCCAAGGCCATATCTGCATATGCTAGGCTCGTCAAGTTTAACCCGAGTATTCTGCATGTGCAAAACTGGCTTGCACCCGTTGTATGTGAACGTAGAGCTTATCACACTCGATCATCACGTGGTGTCTCGGCACGACGAATTGTCGCAACGGTGCATACTCAGGGAGAACACTTATACCTTGAAATTTTAGTAAGGGGTCATCTCATAATGCTACCGTCGTACTAAGCAAAATAGGATGCATAAAAGATAAACATCACATGCAATCAAAATATGTGACATGATATGGCCATCATCATCTTGTGCCTTTGATCTCCATCTCCAAAGTACCGTCATTATCTCCATCGTCACCGGCATGACACCATGATCTCCATCATCTTGATCTTATTAACGTGTCGTCACATGGTCGTCTCGCCAACTATTGCATTTGCAACTATTGCTATCCCATAGCGATAAAGTAAATCAATTATATGGCACTTGCATCTTATGCAATAAAGAGACAACCATAAGGCTCCTGCCAGTTGTTGATAACTTTAACAAAACATGATCATCTTATACAATAATTTATATCTCATCACATCTTGACCATATCACATCACAACATGCCCTGCAAAAACAAGTTAGACGTCCTCTACTTTGTTGTTGCAAGTTTTATGTGGCTGCTACGGGCTTAGCAAGAATCGTTCTTACCTACGGCATAAAAACCATAATGTGGTATAGTGATTGCTTTTTGATCTTCAGAAAGAACCCTGTTCATTGAATCCGATTCAACTAAAGTTGGCGAAACTGACACCCACCAGCCACCTATGTGCAAAGCACGTCGGTAGAACCAGTCTCATGAATGCAGTCATGTAATGTCGGTCCGGGCCACTTCATCCAACAATACCGCCGAATCAAGAAACAACTAGCGACAGGAAGCAATATGTATATACCCACGCCCACAACTCCTTTGTGTTCTACTCGTGCATATAACATCTACGCATAGACCTGGCTCGGATGCCACTGTTGGGGAATGCAGTATTTCAAAAAAATTCCTACGATCACGCAAGATCTATCTAGGAGATGCATAGCAACGAGAGTGAAGAGTGTGTCTACGTACCCTCGTAGACCGAAAGTGGAAGCGTTCAGTCACGCGGTTGATGTAGTCGAACCTCTTCGCGATCCAACCGATCCAAGTACCGAACGTACGGCACCTCCGCGTTCAGCACACGTTCAGCTCGATGACGTCCCTCGGGCTCTTGATCCAGTTGAGGCCGAAGGAGATTTCCGTCAGCACGATGGCGTGGCGATGGTGATGAAGAAGTTACCGGTGCAGGGCTTCGCCTAAGCACTACGGCGATATGACCGAGGTGTGTAACTGTGGAGGGGGGCACCGCACATGGCTAAGACAAATCTTGGAGTACCTTTGGGGTGCCCCCTGCCCACGTATATAAAGGAGGGAGTAGGAGGAGGCCGGCCTAGGAGGGGCGCGCCTATAGGGGGAGTCCAACTAGGATTCCCAATCCTAGTTGGAGTCCCCTTCCTTTTTCAAGAGGGGACAGAGGGAAGGAGTACCAGAGGGAGAAGGAAAGAGAGGGGGGCGCCGCCCCCTCCCTAGTCCAGTTCGGACATGCCATGGGGTGGGGGTGCGGCCAACCCTTGAGGCCCTTATCTCCTTTCCCGTATGGCCCATTAAGGCCCACTACTTCCCCCGGCGAATTCCCGTAACTCTCCGGTACTCCGAAAAACACCCGAATCACTCGGAACCTTTCCGATGTCCGAATATAGCCTTCCAATATATCAATCTTTACGTCTCGACCGTTTCGAGACTCCTCGTCATGTTTGTGATCTCATCCGGGACCCTGAACAACCTTTGGTACATCAAACCACATAACTCATTATACAAATCGTCATCGAACGTTAAGCGTGCGGACCCTACGTGTTCGAGAACTATCTAGACATGACCGAGACACATCTCCGCTCAATAACCAATAGCGGAACTTGGATGCTCATATTGGCTCCTACATATTCTACGAAGATCTTTATCGGTCAAACCGCATAACAACATACGTTGTTCCCTTTGTCATCGTATGTTACTTGCCCGAGATTCGATCGTCGGTATCATCATACCTAGTTCGATCTCGTTACCGGCAAGTCTCTTTACTCCTTCCGTAATGCAACATCCCGCAACTAACTCATTAGTCACATTGCTTGCAAGGCTCATAATGATGTGCATTACCGAGAGGGGCCAGAGATACCTCTCCGACAATCGGAGTGACAAATACTAATCTCGATCTATGCCAACTCAACAAACACAATCGGAGACACCTGTAGAGCATATTTATAATCACCCAATTACGTTGTGAAGTTTGATAGCACACAAGGTGTTCCTTTGGTATTCGGGAGTTGCGTAATCTCATAGTCAGAGGAACATGTATAAGTCATGATGAAAGCAATAGCAATAAAACTAAACAATCATTTATGCTAAGCTAACAGATGGGTCTTGTCCATCACATCATTCTCTACTGATGTGATCCCGTTCATCAAATGATAGCACATGTCTATGGTCAGGAAACTTAACCATCTTTGATTAACGTGCTAGTCAAGTAGAGGCATACTAGGGACACTATGTTTTGTCTATGTATTCACACATGTACTAAGTTTCCGGTTAATACAATTCTAGCATGAATAATAAACATTTATCATGATATAAGGAAATATAAATAACAACTTTATTATTGCCTCTAGGGCATATTTCCTTCACGGCCAAGGGCAGGAGCCCAAGTAGGATTCAGACCTACTTGGGGTGCCCCTTGGCCTCTCCCCTCTCCCTCCCACCTATATATATGAGGAGGGGGCGCCTAGCACACCCCAGACAATTGCTAGCCGTGTGCGGCGCCCCCCCTCCACCGTTTACACCCTCGGTCATATTTTCGTAGTGCTTAGGCGAAGCCCTGCGAGGATCACTTCACCATCACCATCACCACGCCGTCATGCTGACAGAACTCATCTACTACATCGACATCTTGCTGGATCAAGAAGGCGAGGGACGTCACCGAGCTGAATGTGTCCAGAACATGGAGGTGACGTGCGTTTGGTACTTGATTAGTTGAAGCGCTAAGAAGTTCGACTACATCAACCGCGTTGAGAAATGCTTCCGCTTATGGTCTACAAGGTACATAGACACACTCTCCCCCTCGTTGCTATGCATCTCCATGGATTGATCATTGCGTGTGCGTAGAATTTTTTTTGTTTTCCACGCAATGATTCCCAACATATTTCACACTTCGCTGAATCCGCTTCGCCATCATCTCCTTCAAGAAAACCACGTATTGCTTCTGCCATTGTTCTGCCTCAAGAGGGATGCGCATCGCCTTGGTACATCATGACACGTCGGACCGCATGACAGGGCATGCTCCCCCGCCCATCGCTCGATAAAATCATGTAACACCCTCGATGCGGCTATATCTCCCACGTGTCGGAGCACGACTTAGATGCATAACCGCATTGAAGGCAATGTCGCAAGAGGGGTAACTTTACACATCCCAGGTACATAGTTGGCTTACAATCGCCACGACACACAATAGCATGAATATATATCATTACAATCATCCAGATACAATCAAGGTCCGACTACGAAACCAAAATAAGACAAACCCAAATGCACAATGTCCCCGATCGCCCCAATTGGGCTCCACTACTGATCGTCTGGAAAAGAAACATAGTAACGTTGTGAGTCCTCATCGAACTCCCACTTGAGCTCAGTCGCATCTTCTGGAATGGTATCATCGGTCCCTGCATCTGGTTTTGAAGTAATCTGTGAGTCACAGGGACTCAGCAATCTCACACCCTCGCGATCAAGACTATTTAAGCTTATGGGTCAGGTAAAAGGTATGAGGTGGAGCTGCAGCAAGCACTAGCATATATGGTGGCTAACATACGCAAATGAGAGCGAGAAGAGAAGGCAAAGCACGTCCGAGAATCTATGATCAAGAAGTGATCCTAGAACAACCTACGTTCAAGCATAACCCGAGACCGTGTTCTCTTCCCGGACTCCGTCGAAAAGAGACCATCACGGCTACACACGTTGTTGATCCATTTTAGTTAAGTTAAGTTTCAGGTTTTCTACAACCGGACATTAACAAATTCCCATCTGCCCATAACCACGGGCACGGCTTTCGAAAGTTCAAATCCCTGCAGGGGAGTCCCAACTTAGCCTATCACAAGCTCTCACGGTCAACGAAGGATATTCCTTCTCCCAAGACAACCCGATCAGACTCGGAATCCCGGTTACAAGACATCTCGACAATGGTAAAACAAGTCCAGCAAGACCACCCGTTGTGCCGACAAATCCCGATAGGAGCTGCACATATCTCGTTCTCAGGGCACACCGGATGAACACTACGTACAACTAAAACCAACCCTCAAGTTTCCTCGGGGTGGCGCTGCAAGTGGCTCTGTTTTGGACCAACACTCAGAGGAGCACTGGCGCGGGGGTTTAAAATAAAGATGACCCTTGAGCCCGCGGAACCCAAGGGAAAAAGAGGATAGGTGGCAAATGGTAAAACCAAGGTTGGGCCTTGCTGGAGGAGTTTTATTCAAGGCGAACTGTCAAGGGGTTCCCATTATAACCCAACCGTGTAAGGAACGCAAAATCAAGGAACATAACACCGGTATGACGGAAACTAGGACGGCAAGAGTGGAGCAAAACACCAGGCATAAGGCCGAGCCTTCCACCCTTTACCAAGTATATAGATGCATTAAAATAGACAAGATATAATAGTGATATCCCAACCATAAACATGTTCCAACAAGGAACAAACTCCAATATTCACCTGCAACTAACAACGCTATAAGAGGGGCTGAGCAAAGCGGTAACATAGCCAAACAACAGTTTGCTAGGACAATGTGGGTTAGAGGTTTGACATGGCAATATGGGAGGCATGATAAAGTATGTGGTAGGTATCATAGCATAGGCATAGCAAAAGAGCGAGCATCTAGCAAGCAAAGATAGAAGTGATTTCGAGGGTATGGTCATCTTGCCTGCAAAGTTCTCCGAGTTGACATAAGCTTGATCCTCGTAAGTGTACTCAACGGGTTCCTCGTTCACGTACTCGTCTCCCGGCTCTACCCAAGAAAGAACACAAGCAAAGGGAGACACAATCAACCACGGTGCAATGCGCAAGCAACATGATGCAAAACATGGCATGATATGCGGGATGTGATATGCGATGCATATGCATGTTTCAGAAAGGAAAGATTGAACTTGGACTCAACTTAGAAAACCAAGAGTGCCGCTGGAAAGATGAGTTGATTTCGGTCGAAATCGATATAAAGATCACCGGAATCGGATGCACGGTTTGCAAATGGCAAGCAAAACAAATATGGCACCGATCTTCGATTAACAGCACGAGGCCATCTAAATGCATCAAGAAAAGCAAGCTACTGCACTCTAACATAGCAACAAAACACATGGCAGTGATCCACTCAAGATGCTTGACAAAATATGACCACTGAGCTACGGCTAATTCACACAATAGCAGGTTCAAACAAGCATGGCAAAAGTGCAAAAGATAACAGGTTACAGACTTAGTGAAAATATCAACATGGTAGGATTTAACATCAGGAAGCAATGTTTAGAGCAAGATATAAACATGCTACAGGAACATATCATGGCAAATCAAGGCATGGCATGAAGCTACACAAAGCATATAACAAAAGTCCCTTACTGACCATAAGCCAAAAGGGATCAGAAAATACAATGGCAACCATGTGAACATAGCAAGTTTCGTTAACAGATTCAGACTTAGCAGAAAACTGGAACATGGCAAAACAGATCTACATAGGCATGTTTGCGAGCTCGATGCACTCACCACAAGGCATTGCATGACAAACTAAGCATACACCCAGCAAGAAGACATGGCATAGAAGCTAAACATGGAAAAACCACCTCATAGAATGCATGGATAAACTACAACAACCTCGGCAAAGTTGCTTAACACGTAAACAATCTGCCAGGAACATTTTATAGCAAAAGTAGAGCTCGATTGAGTCATGCTAGGGTGCTCCATAATTGCAAACAAAGACATGGATGGATAGAGCACAACAATATCTCAAAATCATCCTTACTGAACATGCTCAAAAGAGGCATGGATCACTCTGTAGCAACATGCATACATGGTCTAAACATATTATCAGGGAAAAGATGAACTCAAATGAACATGGTGCAATGAGATGAAATGAAGTACTCATCGAGACAAACAATTTGACATGCTACACGCCCAAAACGGAGCCACGGATGCAAAGTTATGACATGATGAAGAATGCAAGAAAAATACTGGGACTTAGGGAAAAAGTCAACCGGCTAGGGTTTCATCCAGATCTGGATCGGGATCGGCACGGAAACCGGAGTTCGCCGGGGCTCGTCTCCGGACTTGAGGGGAAGAAGAAGACAGCGGCCAGAGTGTGAGGGAGAGGGCGCCGGAGCTCGAGGAGGCGCAGGCGGTGGAGGAACTCGGTGACGCCGGCGTGCGGCGGAGCCAGCGAGGTGGCGGCGGTCGGTGCCGGCGGAGGGCAGCGGCCGGTGCCGGCGAAGGGCGGCGGCCGGTGCGGGCGATGGGCGGCAGGGCGCGGCCCGAGTCGGGGCGCGGGGAGGGCCATCCACGGGCCAGGCGGGCCGGCGCGGTGGATGGCTGGGCGGCGACACGTGGCGCCCCGTGGTTGGACACGAGCCGCGGCGCGGCATGTCCGGCGGCGGACGGACATGTCCGGCGCGGAGAGGGGAAGGAGACTAGGGTTAGGGGTGGAATGATCCGGGATTTTCGGGGAGATGCCTTTTTATACATAGGAGGATCCAAATTGAGCACGGTGTTCGGCCACGCGATCGTGATCGAACGACCGAGGTGATGGAGGGGGTTTAGCTGGGCTTTGGGCCACTTTGGAGAGGTGTTGGGCTACAACACGGACGAGGCCTTTATGGTTCCTCGGTTAACCATTGGAGTATCAAACGAAGTCCAAATGGCATGAAACTTGACAGGCGGTCTACCGGTAGTAAACCAAGGCCGCTTGGCAAGTCTCGGTCCAATCCGAGAACGTTTAAAACCCGCACACGAAAAAGAGACAAAAGGGGGCACCGGAGGACATAGGAGCGCCGGAATGTAAAACGGACACGGGGAAAATGCTCGGATGCATGAAACAAACACGTATGCAAATGCGATGCACATGATGGCATGATATGAGATGCATGACAAAGACAAAAGCAACACGGAGACAAAAACCCGACAACGAGGAAATATCATAACTTAGTGCCGGAAATGGCAAGAGTTGGAATACAAATATGGCAGGTTACATACGGGGCGTTACAAATCACCTCATTTTTACTACTTCCTCTGTCTCGGTTTACAGGGCATGCATGTCGTTCTAGGTTGAGAATTTAACTAGCTATATATGTATTATATGTGATGAACAATATATGTTTAGAAACTACATCCGCTTAAGAATCCAATGATATACTTTTTGTGGCATAGTAACTCATATTTAGTTAGTCAATGGATGACCTAGAGCTACGTGCACGCCCTATAAACCGAGACAGAGGGAGTAGTATCTTTTTAGATCAATATAGTCGGGATTCACCAAGGAGCAAAAACAAGTGGTAGGCTGCTCCTATCGTGTTGGCGTAGCAACTCAAGCAGGGTCAGTCCGCACACGAAATGGAGACACACTTAATAGGACCCCTCTGGCCGGCATGTGGCCCATCCACTGTCTTGTTCCACATGCGATGCACCAAATTACAGTTCAGAGTAGCGGTTGGACTTGGAGGCATCCCGGTCGTAGCATCGTGGTAGTAGTAAATGAGCGATGAGGGGTCAAATCATAAAGCCCCACCTTTCCCACATTAAGCTGGATAGACGAAGCAACCGTCATTTCACTCTAGGGCGGAAGAGCATAAAGAAAAGAGAAAACCAATGATGCGTGCGGCAGCTACCTATGGAACCCTAGGGTAGGAGCCTCCACTACAAATCTGCTTCTCCCTCGTCCTCTTGAAGAAAACTGATGATGCGTGCGGCGGGTGGGGTTTGTAGGAGTACTACAGCGTGTGGGGCCATGGTGTAGTAAACGGGAGAGGGATTGAGTTTGAGTCGATGCCTTAATATGGATGGGTCGCTTGGTTTTACGGGAATGAGGCAGCATTTTTGGTTCGGGGACTAGTGGAGATATACGTACAAAAAATTGTGTACGTAGGTTCGACCGAAAGGCAATGACGCATGGGCCCCGCATTTTGATATACCTGCGGCTGCGTGAAATTTGAAACTCAAAATAATGCATAAAAGTTCCTCCAAAAACATCTATAACTAATGGGAATTGAGTGCATGCTTAAAATGAAAATGTAATACAAAGAGAAAAAATGAATTGCAGTTAAAAGAATGACATTTCTAACAAAAATGTGAATGTGAACTACATATGTGTGCACGTGACCAACACATACATTGTCAATACAAAATCTATGCAAGAAATAACTTATGAGTAACATGCACGAATTGATGATGTGGTGCTTGCATGCATAGAGTGCAAAAACAATGTGATTTATGACTTGCATGCATGACGTGTTCATGTGCCATAGTTGCATGTCCAGGAAAAAAGCTACTAGTGGGTTGTACTAGCTATTTAGAATAGAAGATGTATATATGGAAGTTGTAGGAAATATATGACATGTATCTCAATTCCTATAAGTAGGGATTGGAAAAGAGATGTCATTTGGTTCACATCATATGAACTTTTTTATTGAATCTAGAGATGACATGTATCTCAATTCCTATGAGGAGGGATTAAAAAAGAGATGTAATTTGGTTCACATCATAGGAACTTTTCTATTGAATATACGCTAATGTTTATTTTCCTTTGAAATTTTGGGAGTATAGGAATCCATTCATATAAACCAAATGGCTCTAAAGCTATAAAAATGATATCATGTTTATTTTCCTTTGAAATGTGGAGTATATGAATACATTCCTATAAACCAATTGGCTCTAAAGGAAAAATCCTATAAAAATCATATCATATAGAGTTCCTATGATATTCCTCCACACCAAAGGATGGTTGAAATTGCTGCAGGTGATGCGACGGTCTTTCTTTGTACACTCCTCCCCCATCTTTATAGTTACCTCTCGAAGATGAATGAAATGATATATACTATATGTGCGTTTTGGTACACGAAAACTCGATAAAAGTTTGCGAGGTTTGAATTTTCAATAAAGCTATATGCACTACATTTTGGAACAGAGGGAGGAGCATACGGCAGTTGCTAACACTCACGTGGAAGACTAATGTGTCGGGGGAGTGGATGTTCAGTTAAATGCCATGGCAAAACTGACACAGTCGGATGCCGACCTAACGGTTCTTACGGGTTCGTCAGGAAATGGCTTGTGGTGAACGTTTGTCAGATATGATTTACGGACACATGCATTGCATTGATACGTGCCCCCTCTCTCTCACGCACACACGCACCCTCATGATTCACGACTCTCTCGAGTCCTCTCGCACCCACCGTCTATCTGTAGGTACACGTCACACACATATGTGCTCTTCACACCCTACCCTCAGAACTTCTAAAAAATAAAAGACGTCACGCACCTTTTAGTTTAACTCACACGTCACACACTTATACTATTACACTTGTGGTGAACGTTCTTTGGGCGTAGTATATTGTACTCTCACGAAGAGAAGCGATGCACGCACACACTAGTTATCTCACACCCACTTGTGGGTACACGTAGGAGCACTTTTTTTGAAGATAGGAACGCATTTGTTTACAAAGAGGCATCCCAATTGATATTTTGACTAGTCTAGTTTTCAACTTGATGGAGGGTCGGGGACCGCACATGAATGATACAGTATAGTGCGTACTGGATGCGGTGGCGCATTATTGATCGAATTTTATTTTTACTAGAACTTTAAATGAAAATAGTGGTTCACGCATATGCAATTTAATAACGGCTAGTACAACAAAATCACTCCACTATATACATAAGCAGGAGCCTCGGCGCTTGCTTTACTAAGGTTCCCCTCTTTCACTCTCTCATGCTCTCCAGGTCTAAGCAAGACATAGGTGGCCTCTCTCTCTCTCTCTCTCTCTCTCTCTCTCTCTCTCTCTCTCTCTCTCTGCTCACGGCTGGTCACAAATCCGGCCGGACCACCTCGACTAGGGCAGGAGTGTAGGTGCATCATTCACGCAATCGTCGACGGCGAGGGAGGAGACCAACAGCTGCCCGCGCGTCCTGATCGGCGGTCGTGCCATTCTCTCCGAGATAGCGCCGGCTCGGGAGGGCCTCTGACCCCTTCTTCCTCCCTATGGTATTGTGGCAAGATGCGGCCTCCCGACGCCGTCTTTGCCACATGCCGACGACCCTCAGGTATATATTCCTTCGAAACCCGCCTTGCTCTACTGCCCCAGCTCCCCACGTGGCTACGTGTGGATCTTTTTCTACTTCTGTCGGGTGTTCCAAAGCCACCTAGACTTTTACTATTATTAGAGGTAAAGCTACTTTATACAGTAGAATCTAAGAGTTGGTTCAAACAAGGAAGTAAGTGGGAAAGCTGTAGCATGAATCTAGGACTTGGTTCTAATAGGAAACGAGGGAAATGGTAGATACTAGCTACACGACCGGTCTCTTGGTTGAAAAGGCAAAGAAAGCGTGGTGGATGGTGAAGGGTGGGGGTAGTGGACCTGTCTCTTGGTCGAAAAAGGAAAGAAAGTGAGGGGTGTTGGGGAACAACACAAATGAGAACGAGCAGGTCTAGATTTCCTGTGCTCACATAGGAAAATGTCGCCAAGGAGATAAAAATGGGACAAATGCGGACATGCTGCCTGAGTGTTTGCCGCTCTCGGCAACCACATCTGCCTCACCACTTTATGCCCATGTTGTTCCTACACCCATATCGCTACCGTTAATGTAAAATCACATGAAGCATTAAGCAATGCCACCTAATGTCACTATTAAGTAATGGTCTAGTGTCGTCGATAATTGAAGCAATGCCACCTAATGTCACTATTAAGTAATGGTCTAGTGTCGTCGATAAATTGAAGTAATGCCACCACCATTTTATGAAGTGCTTCTGTCTTGCTTTATTTCCCATGAATTGTGTTTTTGCAGTTACACTTAACTCTCACACCGCTAACATTGCTTCATCCCAGTGGAAATGCACAAATTTGATTGCGCATTTACTGGCCATGTGTTACTCTCATGACAGTAATACTAATGCTATTGTTCTACATGTTATACTAATGCTATTGTTCTGCATGTTAATCTAGTGGCAGTGTTGATGTGATGTGATGCTACTTCTTACTTAAGGGCACTTCCATACTGTCAATGTAGTGCCAATTATAACACAATAGATGTTGTTAATCATATGCCACTGCAAATAACGGTCACTGTTTAAATAACCGTATTTCATATTTGCGCAAATAGGGATGTTTGTCTCCATATCGTTTCTATCTGCGCAATCAAAAGTACACACCTCAGTTTTAGTGGAACTGCACAAAATGAGATGGCTATTCCTAGCTGTCGTCGTCTAACCACCTATCTTCCAGGTATTCCTACATTGGTAGTAACTAGGTAGAATGACCAACACAATCTGAAAGAAGCTGATTTGTACGATTTACTTCCTGATTGCAGTGCAGGGACGAGCGAAAACAACTGCATCCTAGTCGGGAATGCACGTTCTCCCAGTTCATCCATGGACCGAGGACAAGCTGGCACGACTGCACAGAGGATTTTGGGACAGGTGCGCGGACAAGAGGCATTGTGGTCTGCTTATTTATGCAAATAGTGGTGCTTAAATTTAGTGGAACTGCACAAGAAGTTTAGATGGTCAGTACACTACATGGTTCAGCTCAGCATTCCAACTGAGAACACAATTATAATTGGTTATTTTGGAATGAGAGAACCTAACCCTGGATGGTGGCAACAAGAAAAACCAGAGTGAACTCCAGGAATTAAAGCCTGCCTAGGGAGGCCCTTTGCTCAGAGAAGCCTTGCTTGATTTTTCCTGATTTCTAAACCTTCTCACAACTTTGTCTTTTGCTGTGAACTAGTATATGTTTGTTATGTTCTATGAATCACTGAGATGTATAAATTTTCTTAACTTGTGCTTTTCAAGTATTTTATGAAGCCGATTTTAATGTGAATGTTCCACATGCATGCTGGACTGGCGTGTGAACGTTTGGAATTTACATTATGGCCTCAGTTAACTACATGAACCACTATAACAAGATACATATTTGCTTATATGTCAGACAACAGATTATTGATTGTTAGCTGGTCGATAGCCGACTTTTCTAGTGTTGAAGCGAGTTGAGCCAATGTGTCATGTCTTGCACAACTGCTTACAAGTGGGGTAGCACCAATAGTGTTTACAAGTACTTAACCAGCCTTACGTACCCTATGTATATGTCGGCGCACAGTTCTCGAACGAGTACTCTATTTCATCAAACACACACTGCTCGTATGATAAAGCGTGACAACTTATGTCTTACCATGCCATATTACATGAAAAAACTAGTGAGGACACATCTGTTTCGGCAACAATTAGGATGGTTCTCACATGATTCACGGGCACACAAAAGTAGCAGCAGTTCCCATAGACAGATTCAAACAGAGTACTAGTCCTAGAGGGCTCTATAATAGGCAAGATTTGGATAATTAGACACAATCCAAACTACTATTAAACACTAGCTAGGGCAACTATTTCATGCCTCGGTCTAATTTGGGATGGACACAAGACGGACCTTGTTATGAACATCATCAAGGAGGTCCGGCAGCAGCTCAATCATGTGAACCTTCCTGAAGATAACCTTGTGGCCTTGCCACTCATAAACTTGTTTGTGAAGGCATGCTACGTCATCTTCCTGCATAAGCTTGACAAGAATAGTATGCCTCACAAACGAAGGAATATCTTTGAACTTCTTGTGCTTCAGTACACCCTGGACAACATGCCTGACAACAGTGATGCTGGAATACATCTCGACATTGGTATAAGTGCAAATGGCTTCCAAGATCCAACAGCCTAAGAACTCTGTTTTCCCAGTGCGTATATTCAGGTCATCCGCCTCATAGCGAGTGACATGTACAACCACACAATTCATGTCTGCATCAGGACTCTAATTGAAATAGAAACAAATTTTGAATTACTTTCCAATATAAGAAACACAAGTTATAACCACTATGTAGAGTCAAAAGTATGCATGACAAGGAAGGTAGCATGGCATCGAAGCTAATAAAATTTTGCATTGTTTATCACCACATACTTAGATGGAAAACCACAATCGAGATCGGAAAAGAAGAAAATCACCTTGGGCAGCT
>NC_041390.1:304385690-304399146 GCF_002162155.2 Triticum dicoccoides | reverse complement strand
GTTGTAACCTCAAACGGGGCGTTGACCATCTCAGTAGTGGTCGTGAGCGTATCTTGGATTGGCTCGGTGGCTGCATCCATCTTCTTAGAGCTCTCTGTCTCATGGGGATCAGCCTCCCACGTCTACTCCAACATCGGCAGATCTTTTCCTGGTTCTCCTTGGTCCATCATGAAACTGACGAATACTAGGAGACAACTAAAAGGAAAACACAATCGCAATGACAATGAAACAAAAAATAGAGTGAGGATAGGTTACTGCTTTGCAAAAGTTCTTTTTTTCTGGACGAAAATATACCAACATCATGGATCCACTTACCTTCCCTTCATTGGGAGAGAAGAACAATGGCAGATGCGAGTGTTGGCTTTCTTGAAGATGGTGAGGGAGAAGGGATCCAACGAAGAGTGAAATGATGGTTGCTTCGTCCGTCAAACTTAGACTGCGGGGAGGTGGGGTTTTGTGATATGACGGCTCGTTACTGCCGCGCTACGACCAGGGTGACTCTCCTCTTGCATACTGCCTTCTTATTTGGTGGATGGCATTTGGGCTCGCGTGCTGCATGGCCCGCATGTCGGTGAACCAAAGTAAAACGGCATTCAGTAGAGGGAGACATTTCGATGACCTCGAAGGAGCCAGAAGCGGTAGTGTATCCACTGTACTAGTAGTAATTGTTCTTCTGGGTAGCTGTAGAGTGTCTCCACTGTACTAGTAGTAATTGTTTCTCTGGGCCGAAGATAAAACAGCCCATCCACCCTAGAAAATCAATTCAAAAGCCCATATATTTACTTAATGAGAGGCGCTACCCACACCCAGCACACCGCCCCCCAAAAAACTTGGGTGCTCTTCTTCCTCCTCACTCCACCCACCTCACGTCAGCTCGCTTCACTCGTACCCCCAAATTCCTAACCTCACTCCTATAGAAAACCCCAGCTCCCCTTCTTCCTCACTACTAAAGAAAAGCCCCAGCTCCCTTTCTTCTTCACTCGCACTACAATTAGGCTCGTCATTCGTTACTCTGCTCAAATTCATGAGCTCGACGCGACGCCCTCGAGGAAAATGGAGTCTGCTGACCCCAGCGCCAAGAAGATGAGGCTCCCACTAGCGGTGACGCCTGTTGTAGATCCAGCACTCGGCAGCGCAGGAAGAAGCGGCGAGCCCGCCCCCACCGGATCCCAGGAACCCGTAGAATCTCGGGTGGACCGCATCAGCGATCTCCCGGACGCCATCCTTGGGGAGATAATCTCGCTTCTTCCCACCAAGGATTGCTGCCACACCCAAGTCCTCTCAATTCGGTGGCGCCCTCTATGGCACGCCGTGCCCCTTAATATCGACTGTCGTCAGCTATCTCTCTTTAATGATTTTGGACTCCCTAGAGCCATCATCTCCTCCCACCAGGGCTATGTTCAAAGCCTCTGCATCCCGTCATGCTACCTGAGCAAGCATACCATGCCTTGCACGGTGGACACCTGGCTGAAATCCCTTGAATTCATAGAACTACAGCTGCTTGAGTTCTACTATTCCCCAGGAAAACACCTACCAGATACCGAACACCATGTACTTGTGCCCTGAGCACCGCTGTCCATCTCGTGGTTTTCCTCCTCTCTCCACATCGCCACCTTTGCATTGTGCTACCTACCAGACAATCTTGTACTAAACCTTCGACTCCCATTTCTCAAAAAACTTTCACTTGTGCGGGTTCGTATATTAGAGGCATCATTGCACAGCATCATCCACTCCAGTTGCCCTGCCCTGGAGTGCTTGGTGCTTGTTTTCACAGTTTGAATCGGTTGTCTCCAAATAAAGTCGTCTAACCTTGTAAGAATTGGAATTTCTTTTGACGGAAGGTAGCCCATCATCCAAGATGCCCCTTCACTTCTAAGGTTGATCCTTGATTCTAGTTATTCACCGTCGCAAATAATCGTCGTCTGTGAGCCTAAACTGGAGACCTTGGGTATAATACACGATCTGTGTGCTCATTTCAAGATGGTGTTTGGCCCCATAGTTCTTCATGTACTGTATATTATCATCTACACTTGTAACCATAAGCTGCATTTTAAATTTCTGCGCATAAGTTATATATCATCTTGGAGTACACATTTTGTACTAATATTATGTTCTATGCTCAATGAAGAGTTTCTCCATGGATAGCCTATCAATGGTGCTGGATTCTATCAAGATCTTATATATACAAATGAATAGTTTTGATCTGAACAAGATTATTGGCTTTCTACAATGCTTTCCATGTCTGGAGAAGTTGTATATAAAGGTATAATTTCACGCACATTGGAAGCCCGCATATAGTGTACTAGAATTAACCGTTCAGTTGTTGCTCTTTCGACACTCTTTTTTTAGACCTTAACTATGTTCAATCTTCATGTCTATTTAGGCAACACGACGGGGTAAGAAACATATAACCAATCGGTGGATTCGTAAGCACTAGGATTTTCTCACTTCTCATGACATTCGATTGAAGACAATAACGCTGGAACGATATGTAGTCAACCATGAAAACACTAGAATTGTCATATTCTTCCTGTTGAATGTGAGGTTACTATTGTCCATATGGTTCTAGCTCCAGTGACCGTACAATGTCCATCAAACGGCCGTAGTGCTTCTTCAACCTCTGGTCTTCTTGCTCGAGCCGCCCAAACCAGCACCAGTCGTGCTGCCTGCTCCAGCCTCCCGTGGCCGGCTCTCATGTCGCGCAGGCCTCACCGCCCACCCTACTCCAACCTCTGGCCAGGCCATCCCTCTACTTACCCACAATCCCCATTATTCTGCGGCGACGACAGCCTCACACCATAGTCGAACCAGTCAACCCTTGTACTCCTCTCCGCAGGGGCATTCACCGCTGCGTCTTCCCCGGCTCCGTGTCGTCCCCTTCCTAGGCCTCGGCGTCGTCCACAGCCTTGGTGCTCTCGGCGCGACGTGGTCAATGTGGTCAAGAAACGACTTCCATCAGAAGAGGACTGTACGTGGAGAGGCTGACAGCTGGGTCCACGGCCGCAACAAGGAAGTGCCTCCTTATTACACGCAAAATAATGGTTCCTCCACCTGATAGCAGGGACCCACCGGACAGGCCATCGTATTTCGTGAAAAAAAATGTTTCCCCCTGACTACTGGGATCGACCAGCTACATCTTCGCACGCAATGAAGTGTGTCCATATTACGGGCAAAAAATAAGATTCTCCCCCTGACAGCTGGGACCAACCAGCTATATCTTCGCATGCAAGGAAGTGCCTCCTTACCACCCTGACAGCTGGGACCCACCCGGTCAAACCGTACGTAGGTTTGTCTGTCTGGTCGCGAACGTGTACGTACATACTTGTTGATCGGTCTGCCTGCAGGCTGCAGCGATGAACCGTGGCCAAGTAAGGAAGCGCACGTGTCGTAGTAGAGGCGCGGACGTAGCATGTCACGTAGTCCCGTCTATATCGTGTACACGTACATACAACAGGGTGCAAGAAAGTAAATACGGCCACGTAAGTACATACGGGCGGGGTCTCGAACGCCTACTCGTGCATATGTATGGCCAGGGCTCGTGTACATGGAGAGGCAGCGGAGGGCAGCAACGACGTCATATTCATAGGCAGCCAACCAGTTGGGTCGAAACAGAGAAAATGTGTCGTGTTCATCGGGAGGGAACGGAATGCATCTTGTTCATCGGGAACCAACCAGCTTGGACGGAACAGCCAAAACGAGGCCTGGCGTACCCAGAACGAAGGAAATGGCCTTTTGTTCGATCGCCTACGGTCGAAACAGGATCCTGTTCATCGGGAGGGGTCTGGCATACCGCAAAATGGAGGAAACAGACTTCTCTTTGACCTCCTACGGTCGAAACAGGGTCCTGTTCATTGGGAGGGGTGTGGCGTATCGCAAAACGGAGGAAACGAAATTCTCTTCGACCTACGGTCGAAACGGGGTCCTGTTCATCGGGAGGGGTGTGGCGTACCACAAAATGGGACTCCACGAGCTACTATTCATCCACCGTCTACTGCCTCGCTCCAGCCTCCATAGGCTATTGTTCATCCACCGTCGACATCCTCCAGCCTCCACCTATGACTGTTCATCCACAGCGTCTCCCTCCTGCCTCCACCAGCTACTGTTCATCCACAGGCTCATGTTCATCCAGCCTCCACTAGCTACTGTTCAACCAGCCCTCCACGGGGTCCTGTTCATCCAGCCTCCACCGGCTACTGTTCAACCAGCCCTCCACGGGGTCCTGTTCATCCACCCCAACCGGCTCGATCGGGGTCCTGTTCATCCAGCAGCAACCGCCTCTACTACCACGGGGTCATGTTCATCCAACCCCCACCGGGAACTATCCATCCAACCCACAACAACGCTTACTGTTCATCAAGAGGCAGTAGGTTCGATCGGCTTCAGTTAGCAGTAGTAGAGAAGGAATCGCTCGATCGGGTTCAGTTAACAGCCAGGGATCGATCGATCGCTCAGGTTCAGTAACGTGTAGCCAGTGCAATCGCTCGGGTTCAGTAAGCAAATGCCTCGCTCCGGTTCAGTTAGAGCCCAACGCCTCACACACATGCACATACTTGTACGAGAGAAATGTGCAAACCTCCGTGTATTGCTCGGCCCCGACCACCCACCGCAACCGGGAACTCCCCGATATTTTCCTCGTCCTCGCTTTTACCACGGTTTTTTCTGTCATGGATGGCCCAAAGAATTTCATGCAGCTGCGTCTCCGGCCCGCCCAGGAAGAAAATCCCATTTTCTGTCATGATTTTTTGTCATAGAAGTAGGAGCCCACCACATCTATGATGATACCGGGTTTTATCACAATTATCGTCATAGAAGTGTCATAGGCATGATAGAAAAAATTATGTTCGGCCCAAAATGTCATGGATGTGTCCTTTTTTGTAGTGTGGGCTCCTCGTTACATCGGTCCTTTCTACATTCTCGCTAAACAAGGAGAGGTTTCCTACCAATTGGAACTACCCCCACATCTTTCCTGAGCCCGTGATGTCTTCCATGTCTCTCAACTCAAGCGTTGCTTCACAGATCCCATCTGCAGAGTGGACCATGAAATGTTTAATCTACAAGATAACCTCACATATCGAGAGTAACCTGTTCATATTCTTGATCAGGCATAACGTATCGCTTGACATCGGAACATCAAGTTTCTCAAGGTTCGATGGTCTCATCATTCTGAGAGAGAGATTGATGAGGGCATCCCAGTACCTCGTGTTGTTCCATTGAAGGAGGAGGTGAAGCCCAACTTCAGGAGCCCTCCAAGTTAGAGGTATGCCAAAGGGGGTGACGGAACCTTGTACTTGGTCGGTTCCAGTTTTATCTATTTTTATTTCCACGTCATGTTATGGGCCACTTAGGATTTTTATTTTGTGTGTTTCGATGTGGGCCGGTCCAACCGACTAGTTTTCTAGATGCCTATATAAGGAGCCGGTGGCTAGGTTTAGAGGGGGTAAAATTTTTAGATTGAGTTTTGAACATTATGTCCACCTGGTGAATCATCCCTCCGGGGACGACGTTGGTGTTTATCGAATAATGTGATGATTGTTGTTGTTTATCGAATAATGTGATGATTGCATGAAGGTTCTTGTGTGATCAAGGATTATCGTGCCAAGGTTAGAGGCGTGTTGTTCATCTTCATGTTGCTTGCTGGATTCATTTCCTCATCTTCAGGTTGTGTGGATTGGTCCCATGATTAGAAGGTTTGCTATCTAATTGTCTTGCAGTGAAAGATCAGAAAAACTGTAGGATCATCACGTTGATCCTTTATCAAGTGGTATCAGATTACTAGGTTTCTCACCGCGAGTTCATCCTGTTGAGATTGCATCATTGCTGCCATGTTCTACAGAGAGTTCTTGTCGATCACAATGCAAATTGTCGTTTGGCGAGGAGATTAGTGGCGGCAAATTCACGAGGGTCGAGTGCACTTGGATCTGCGTCTCGGCGGGGAGTTTGTCTTCTAGTCAGATCAATTGAGGGCGTCGGTGCCATTAATTTTCTTTGCGATCTCGGCGAGGTTTGGTCGCTCGGATAGGAAGGACACTCTGTTTTTGTCTGACTCCGGATTTTTAGGAAGCAGAGCGATTTGGTTGGTATGTTATGGAGTACTAGTTAGTTTTGGAGTTTTGTGATCAGCTTGCCAAATTTTTAAATTCGTTAAATCCTAATTAGTTACGGCAAGAGAGAGAAAGTCCCCTTGTCCGTTTGGAAACCAACTCACAGTAGAGTCAGGCTCGTGGTAACAAAAAGAAAACTGCGATTTTATTTTCTGTTTGCCGGATCGGGAAGATGCCTTCGACATGGTTTTCTTAGCTGGATGAGAAGCCTAAGGAACATGCTCGGACTGAGATAGCTGATATACAAAAGATCATTAAAGAGATGCAGGCGGAATTAAAAAAGCCTACTACAGTTTTTCCCGCACATACTATGCAGCATTCCATGAAGGTAATTTCCAAGGACACATGCGTGGTGAAGATAGGTGATGTTAATGATGAAAACGAGGCAACGACAACACGTACTGGTTCTAAGAAAGACAAGGCTAATGTTGGCACGATCTCAGTGGATGATATCGTGCCATTGATTGGGCTAAATGTGCAACTCAAGCGGGTACATGGTGATGCCTGCATGACAGTTGAT
Organism: Triticum dicoccoides; assembly: GCF_002162155.2. Classification (NCBI taxonomy): domain Eukaryota; kingdom Viridiplantae; phylum Streptophyta; class Magnoliopsida; order Poales; family Poaceae; genus Triticum; species Triticum dicoccoides. The sequence continues at coordinate 304,392,525 of NC_041390.1, read as the reverse complement.
AGAGGCCATCATTGGAATTTATTTCAGACACAGTGCATGATCAAGGGCAAGGCGTGCAAGTTGATGATTGACGGTGGTAGTTGTACCAATGGCATAAGCAAGACAATGGTGGCATCTTTGGGGTTGTCCACTTGGCGTATTCCTGAACCTAAGCATCTAGAGTGGTTGGATAGTTGTGGTATGCTGAAGGTTACACATAAGGCATGTGTGCCATTTAAACTTGGTGAGTATGCTGATGAGGTGGAATGTGATGTATTGCCATTGGAGGTGTGTGGATTGTTACTTGGGCGTCCATGTTAGTATGATCACAATGTTATTCATGCGAGGTGAATGTGATGTATTGCCATTGGAGGTGTGTGGATTGTTACTTGGGCGTCCATGGCAGTATGATGACAATGTTATCCATGCTGGGAGAGAAAATACATATACATTTTCGCACGATGGCAAACAACGAACGTTGAAAGCCTATGACAGATGATCATACCAAGTCTGATGTGGTGTTGGTGGTGCTCAAGGAGAAAGTGCATAAGGCCAAGCCACAACAAAGGATGGTTCAGCTTCCGAAGGAGGAGCATGATGGGAGGAGTGTCAGTACTGATATGGTTTCAGCCATGCCTGTCAATGACAAGCCAATTGTGCATGTTGGTGACAAGTCATTGATGCCAAGCCTCTTAGTGGTGAGATGACAAAGATTGCAGCTAGTCCTACACTTCCAATTTGTGTCTGCCAAGGTGTTCAGACAGATGATAGTTGTGCTGCTCGTGTCTCGACGCATATGAAGGGGCGGGTAGTAGACCGCATGTTTGTCGGACCAGTTAGGCGGATATTTGTTGGAGCAGCTATGCGTATGCACATAGGCAAAGATGGATGTGTTCGTCAATTGTGTGGCCCAGGCATTGCCCCTATTTTGCAGGGTTGTACAAAGAAGTTCCACGTTCAGCGACAGCGAGCTCTATCGACATGGAAGAAAAAGAAGGTGGTGGTGCCTAAGTCCAAGCTTATGTGGCGACGGAAGGTGGTGCCACCTGCTGTGACAAGTACAGCTAGCCGAGAGGGAGGAGGTGGTGTGGCAGGTCAGCGAGACTTGCAGATGGCAACGAAGCGTGCCATTGTTGCTGATTTGAGGCCACTCATTAGAGAAGACCCTCCAATGTTCAGAACAACGCATTTTCCAGGGGGCGAGGATGATGAGGGCATCCCAGTACCTCATGTTGTTCCGTTGAAGGAGGAGGTGAAGCCCATATTCAGGACTCCTCCAAGTTAGAGGTGTGCCAAAGGGGGTGACCGAACCATGTACTTGGTCAGTTTCAGTTTTATCTATTTTTATTTCCAGGTCATGTTATGGGCCACTTAGAATTTTTTGTGTGTGTTTCGGTGTGGTCCGGTCCAACAAACTAGTTTTCTAGATGGCTATATAAGGAGGCCGGTGGCTAGGTTTAGAGGGGGGTCAAATTTTTAGATTGAGTTTTGAACATTGTGTCCACCTGGTGAATCATCCCTCCGGGGACGACACTACTGTTTATTGAATAATGTGATGATTGCATGAAGGTTCTTGTGTGATCAAGGATTATCGTGCCAAGGTTAGAGGCGTGTTGTTCATCTTCACGTTTCTTGCTGGATTCGTTTCCTCATCTTCAGGTTGCGTGGATCCATCCCGTGATTAGAAGGTTTGCTATCTAATTGTCTTGCGGTGAAAGATCGGGAAAAATTGTAGGATCATCACGTTGATCCTTATCAGAAATACTTGGGAACGAGAGGATCATCTTCGACTGGAGTACCCCACTCTTTTTCCTACGCCTTCTAAATCTCGGCATGAGATTCTTTCTGAGTGGGGGCGAGTTGTCACATCCCTAGTCTAGTATGCACCTAGACTACCTAGTCATGCTTGCATCATGTTTAAATTTCATTTAAATTTGAATTGGGGAATGATCCAAACCATGGCACCAAAAAAATTCAAATAGGTTCAACTTAAAATATTTTTCAATGAACCCAAAATGCCCTTCAAAAATGTTCATTTTTCATGGAAAAGGTGAAAACCCTAACCACAGATGATGCACATTTTTTCATGACATTTATGATCAATGAATTAAATCACAAATGTATTTGAGTTGGACTTTAAAATTTACCATTAAATTTGGTTGCTCCAAATATTCTGGAATTTGTTGTGTGGTTTGAAAATAATTCAAATATTCCCCACAAAAATTAACAAAATTAACCAAAGTGTTTTGGTTTGAAAATGAGGAAATGTGGTTGAAATCATGTATTGTAGTTGATGATTCTTTTGCAAGGATTGTATAGGGTTGCCAATGTTTTGTCAAAACGTTGATTAGTTTCTATTTCATCAAATTTCTGGCAACCAATATGTCCTATTTTTAGCAAAGGGCATGCCAAAATTTTGTATTTTGTATACGAATTAAGTATATGTCCTATTTGTTTGTAGATGTCCGACGTGGGCTCTTCTTTGACACATATGAACACGAGTGAAGCAGCATTTACGGGCGCGCAAGGAAATGACGATTATGATGAAGATCTTCAGCAAGAGGAGATAAATTTGGATGACCACTATGTGAGAGGCAGTGGCTACAAAGATATTCCTGGTGAGGATAGTAATCCTGATAAGGGCGCTGGTACTGCTAAAGATGATATGAATGTCGGTGGAAGGTATGGAATTTCTCGGTTGAAGGTCAGAAAGAACGCTATTGTGCAGAGCCATTGCTCTCGGTTCCAGCAACGAGTCTTTTCTCTAAGAATTAAGGAAAACAAACTAACCTTGTTTGTCTATGTTCACCTTGACATGAAAGACACTTTTCCTAACCTGACTGCTCTACCTGGCTAGTTCACTTCACTTTTCGAGGGATCCTGGATTGGAGTTCACTTTTCTATGAGTGTCCGAACAGCTTCAGATCCTTCCAAGGCACGGGAGTATTGTGTTGAGGATGAGGTGGAGGTGGAGGATGCTCCAAAAACCAAGAAGTAGTGGAAACCTAGAGCCAAAATGTTATTGGCACTGACAAGCTTGTGGTCACTCGAGTTAACTCCACTAGTGAGCCGATTTGTCCGCCGAAGGTTGCATCTCACTACGGCAATGCCCTAGGTGTCATCCTTCGAGAAGTCTGCTACATCAATGAGTCCAATATAAGTGATTGAGGCAAACATAATCTGCGAAAACTCCTCATAGGAAGGGTGCATGCTAGATTTAAGTTTCCTAGCAAGTACGACAACCTACCGTACACAAAGAATCAGGTGAACAACCATGCAATCCATAAGTTCTCAAATAATTGGAGTTCTTGGAAATTAGCCACAAGAAAAGAGGTTCACGAAGATTACTCCATGATCAAGAAGAAGTGGCCTACCATTAGTGAAGACAACCAGAACATTTTCAAGATGCAAAAATACGGAGAACCCTGTGGTGCAGGGCCAGTCGACATGGGTGAAGGACATGAGATCAAACACATTAAGTAACCACACCCTCGGAAGTCGCGGTTTTGTTGGGAAGAAGCCCGTGTGGGACAAGCAGGATGCTATACTTGCAACAAAGGGCATCCCAAACCACTTCGAGCAATTCAAAGACCCCTCAAATATAACTATGTCAGGGGCCGGTGCCATTATGATTATAAGTCAGTGGAATTTTCCGCCGATCACCAAACTAGAAGACCTGAAGAAGAACTGGCAAGGCAGCATGCGGAACCTCAAAGCGCTCAAGGGTCCACAGCCAGGTGGAACACTCCTCTTAACCGGTCGATCAATATGACCTCAGCAAGGACCCGTTGCATCCGCCTGCGGGTGGTCGTGTGAACGGCGCGGGATGTGGAGCCAAATGGGAGCATCATTATGTCGAAGACCACGAGCAGCAACGGCAAAGAAGGAGAGCCAACAAGTAGACCATCGAACAGAAAATAATTGCGGCCACAGCCGCAGCAACTGCCGGCATTGAAGCACGCATCAACACGCAAAGCCAAGCCCATGCCGAAGCCATCTTGCCTTCAATAATCGAGTGCGTCAAGCAATGGATCAAAAATGGCGAACTAGTAAACATTGCCATCGAAGCATCGCCCAAGGATAGTAGCCCTTCTGTCTCTTTCATTGGCAACCCATCGCCATGGCTACTCTTGATGCTCTTACGGAAGACACTTCGTGCAATCTCTTAACCCATGTGAATGGTGAGTTGAGTAAAGTTGCAATCGGCTCAATCATTTGCCTCAAAGATGCAATCATGCATGAAGTGCAGATGTCTGAGGGGGCCTTCAAAGTTGAGTTGTATGTTGTCTTAAATGGTTACAATGATATTGCTCCTCCGATACAACCTTCGGGTGCGGATAGCCAACTTACCTTTGGACAGTGCTTATGTTGGCCAATGATGTGGCTGGAGAATCAAATTCGGCTAGGAAACGTCCAATCCGAACAAGCTCACAACAGATGAACAATGGCAAGACGTGTCAAGGACATCTCCTTTGGGTCAGCAGAGTCAACCTGAAGTCCATAACAACAATGTGAATGTCATTGAGGACCAAGTAAATAATGATGAACTACTTGTCAATCGATTCTTCTTGGTTGACGAATACCAGAAGAGATCCCGTCCAAGCATTCTCTGTGCCTCCTACTGTCCAAGCTGATCAGCATGTTGTTCTTTGCCATAAGAGTCTGTTCAACGATCAAGGACTTCACGCCACCACACACACAAGTGCCACCATCCATGGGAGCATTGTTGAGTCCAAACACACTCAATGCAACGCTAGAAAATGCACTCTCAGCGATCTTCCGCAGACAGAATTGAGGGTTCTGCATGACACAATTCTCTGTAGGGAGAAGGCATTTTCTCATGCAGGTGAACATCGCCCTGTTTTCACAGTGATGGTGCTACCTAATATTGGTTTGTGCGACATTTTCCCCGTGGTCAAGTTCTATATGCCATTCGAAGACATCTTCAACCTATTCCACCTATACAAGCTTGGTCCTTCCTTAATACGCCAATGGCAATCAATAGCGCCTACATTGCCAAATGTGACCTCAACAAGGTTGTCACGGTAAGGGACCCCTACCTCATGCACAAGACCAATGTCAATCTCCCTGGTTGCCGTCAAGCTATGAGGAACTACCTAACAGACCTCATGCTTGCCAACATGGAAAAAGATTGTCTTCTACTTCCCTACTATCCGAAGTAAGTCATTCGGTTCTCGGTACACACTATTCTTTCGTACAATCTCGTTCTGCTTCCACATCAAAACATTATATACTCGAGAATAATTGGTTTTTCTCTACTTTTTACGCAAAGAACATTGTGTCCTCATCGTTAGTACCCAAATTTTACCGAAACTTATTTCTTGGATTCGAGAAGGAAAGTGAAGAAAGACTACAGAGGCATCAAGAAGGTTCTCGATGAAGCACTCGTTGATTATACTAGCCGGGGAGGATTGATCAGAGACAGATATCACAAGTTCCACAAATTTAAAGCGGTACGCTTTAGCCACAAAATTGACTTTTGTACAAACGAGAGGTTGGATGTGACGTCCGGATAATTAAGCTACAGTAATTCCCTCCTAATGATGCCACATCACCATGATTACTGTTGTTAAACTCACGTTGGTTCGAAACCGGTTCAAAATTCAAATTCAAATCAAAGTCCAAAATTCAAATTGACAAACATGAAAACTAAAATGTTCAAAGTGTGGCAAATAATCCCTGGATATTTGTCATGTTGGAACCAACCTCATTTGAGTTCCCAAAATGCCCCTAGAATTTTATCTTGTGGTCCAACAATAATTAAATTGGCCTTTCTAATTTCTAAAAATGGTTAGCCAACTCCTTCTGACCCCAAACTTTTTTGCAACTTCACTTTGTTCCAATCTATTTTTGTGCGAAGTGCCACATTTAACAAAAATAATTCAGTAGCTCTTTTAAATAGGAAACGAAGGCAAATCAAAAAATTAAAAGAAAAGAAAAGGCCACCCCCCTAGTGGGCCTCGTGGCCCAGCTGGCCATCCAGCTGGTCGGCCAGGCCGGCCCACTCGAATCACCCACGCCGCTAAGGGGATAAGTCTCCCCCTTGGCCTCGGCCTCGTCATCCCCAGATATCCCCCCCTCGCTCGGCTCTCTCCCTCTCAGTTCTCTCTGCCGGAGCGCCGTCGGCGCCGTTGCCGCGGCCTCGACCCCTCCCTCACCACGCGGACGTGTCCAGCGGCTCCACCGGCCTCCTCCACGTCGGCTACAAGCCCCGGATGGAGCTCGGAGTCGGCGCATCAAGCGCATCGACGCCTCCCCGACTCGTCTCCCTTCTCGAACGCCGCTGCCCTCGTCGTCGTCTCCGGCCACCTCGACCCTTCGCGAGCCCACTGCCGACCCCTACAACACCCATGTGAGGCCCCGCTCATTTTCCCCATCCCCTCATTGTCGAATCCATCGTCGTAGATGTCGTAGCCGCCGCGGTCGACTTCGCACTCGTCACCCACCGACTGCGTGTGAACCTCCGCCGCCAACGACCGCACGGTCCCGCCTCGCCTCGCCGTACGCCGCGCTGATGCGCCGACCAATCCCCGCAACCGCCTTGCGTCGTCCTCTCGCACCCGTCGGAGACCACCCGTCCCCACGCGCCTCCTTCCCCCGCGCTAACTCCCTGCGCCCGTGGCCGCGCCCTCGGCCGCCCCTTGCTGCTTCGCCGCCGCCGCTCGCCTTGCTGCCCCACGCGCGCCCCTATCGCCCTACCCCCGCCGCGGCCTCATCCTGCAGCTCCCCACTCCAGTCGTCGCTGCCTCGGCCTGGCCACGCCCCTCCCCGGACGGCGTCGTGGCCTCGTCGGTGCCCTTGATGCCCCGTGCCCTCGCACGGGCGCTTGCCCGTC
>NC_041390.1:304270514-304385180 GCF_002162155.2 Triticum dicoccoides | reverse complement strand
TTGGGGCCCACGCCCCAAAATGTTATTAAAAAAGAAAAAAAGAATTAAAATAAAAATAATAATTAAAAATAATTAAAATATTAATTAACTTAATTAATCTAGTTTAATTAAACCTAATTAACCTACTAATAAAACTAACTACTGTTAATTGGTTAACAGCCTATGATGAGTGGGGCCCACATGTCAGATTAACCGGTCAATGGTCGGAGTTGACCGCTTACGTCATGCCGACATCATGCTAACGTCATAATTGTATTTTCTAATTTAATTAATTCTGCTAATCCTAAAAATGATTTAAATCTTTAAAAAATAATATAAAATAATCTGTAACTCGGATGAAAATACTTTGTACATGAAAGTTGCTCGGAACGACGAGACGAATTCGGATACGCAGCCCGTTCGTCCGCCACACAACCCTAGCATAGCGAACATGCAACTTTCCCCCTCCGATTCATTTGTTCGAAAACGCGAAACACCGGGGATATTTTGCCGGATGTTTCCCCCCTTCACCGGTATCACCTCATACCGCGTTAGGGCACCCCTAGCACCGCTACTTGTCATGTCATGCATCGCTATGCATCTGTTTGCATTGTATTCATTGTTTCTTCTCCCTCTTCTCTCCGGTAGACTACGAGACTCACGCCGCTGCTGGTGCCCCGATCGACTACGTTGTTGATGACCCTTACTTGCCAAGCAACCAGGCAAGCCCCCCCCCCTTTGATCACCATATATCGCCTACTCTTCTCTCTACTTCTTGCATTAGAGTAGTGTAGCATGTTACTACTTTCCGTTAATCCTATCCTGATGCATAGCCTGTCCTTGCTACTATGATGCCTTTACCTGCAATCCTAATGCTTAGTATAGGATGCTAGTTTATCATTAAGTGGCCCTACATTCTTGTCCGTCTGCCATGCTATACTATCGGGCCGTGATCACTCGGGAGGTGATCACAGGTATACACTATATACTTATACATGATACATGTGGTGACTAAAGTCGGGTCGGCTCGTAGAGTACCCGCGAGTGATTCACGGATTGGGGGCTGAAAGGACCTTTGTCCTGACGGCCCTCTGAGTGGATCTTTGTGGCGGAGCGACAGGATAGGTTGAGACCATCTAGGAGAGAGGTGGGCCTGGCCCTGGTCGGTATCCGTGGCTATTTCAACATAACATGCTTAACGAGATCTTGGTATTTGATCTGAGTCTGGCCACTTGCCTATACGCACTAACCAACTACGCGGGAACAGTTATGGGCACTCGACATCGTGGTATCAGCCGAAGCCTTCGTGACGTCAGCGACTGAGCGGCGCACGCCGGGTTGGAGTGGAACGGCTCCTCTTGTATAAGGGAGGCTAGGTCTGCTCGCCGGCCGCGTACGCAACGTGCAGGCGTGCAATGGGCGATGGGCCTAGACCCCTGCGCCATAGGATTTAGATTGGCGTGTTGACCTCTCTGTTGTGCCTAGGTAGGGCTGCGACGTGTTCATCTTCCTAGGCCGGGCATGACCTAGAAAAGTGTGTCCGGACAAAGGGGATCGAGCGTGTTGGGAAATGTGGTGCATCCGTGTAGGGAAGTTTATCTATTCGAATAGTCGTGTCCCTCAGTAAAAGGATGACCCGAAGTTGTACCTTGACCTTATGACAACTAGAACCGGATACTTAATAAAAACACACCCTTCCAAGTGCCAGATACAACCGGTGATCGCTCTCTCACAGGGCGACGAGGGGAGGATCACGGGGTAGGGTTATGCTATGCGATTTTACTTGGTGAACTTACCATCTACTCTCTTCTACATGTTGCAAGATGGAGGCGGCCAGAAGCGTAGTCTTCGACAGGACTAGCTATCCCCCTCTTATTCCGGCATTCTGCAGTTCAGTCCACATATACTACCCCCTTTCATTGATACCAATGCATATGTAGTGCAGTTCCTTGCTTGCGAGTACTTTGGATGAGTACTCACGGTTGCTTTGCTCCCCCCTTTCTATACCCGATTGTTGCGACCAAACGACGGAGTCCAGGAGCCAGACGCCACCGTCGACGACAACTCCTACTACACTGGAGGTGCCTACTACTACATGCAGGCCGCTGGCGACGACCAGGAGTAGTTTAGGAGGATCCCAGGTAGGAGGCATGTGCCTCTTTCGATATGTATCCCAGTTTGTGCTAGCCTTCTTAAGGCAAACTTGTTTAACTTATGTCTGTACTTAGATATTGTTTCTTCCGTTGACTCATCTATAATCGAGCTCTTGTATTCGAGCCCTCGAGGCCCCTGGCTTGTAATATGATGCTTGTATGACTTATTTTATTTGTAGAGTTGTCTTGTGATATCTTCTCGTGAGTCTCAGATCTTCATCGTACATGTTTGCGTGTATGATTAGTGTATGATTTGAATCCGTCACAAGTTGGTATCAGAGCCGACTGCCTCTAGGAATCCCTCTGCCACACTCCTTGGCCGAAGTTGAGTCTAGACATTGCAAAACTTTTACTAACATGGTTGTGTGTCTTACGGGCCCACGTCGCCATTTGGGTGGTATTGGGATCTTTTATTCCTCATCTATACTCTGGGACTCTGATCTCTCTTCTATTCGGGTTAAAAGATTTTGCTAACTCTAACTCTTGGTTCTCGTAATTACTTCCTTCCGGAGAGCCCCTTATTACAGATGATCGCCTACTGCAACAGAAGATTCTGACAATACTCTCAGATGTTCTCCCGTGACTTTGTGCCATCGCTTTTGCAATTCCATTCCATCGATAAACCCTATGGATAACCACGTACACTTTCCATTCATTCAATCATCCCATGTTGATCTTGTTATTACAAGATACCCTGAAATACTTGATGTTGTTCCGAGAATCCTTGTGCCTACTGCCTTGCAGTTCCTTGTCACCTGAATACACCTATAAATTAATCCTCAAACACAGCGAGGATTTTTTTCTCCCAGTTGTTCATGTGTTTAACCAAAGTCTTCGAAATACTATTTGATCTTCTGAAAATCCTCAGCATCTTATTGCTCTTGAAATTCTTGCTTGCTTGCATTATGGTTAATCCCATACGTATAGTAATCTTATTGGCATCCCTTGCCACTATCATTTTGAGACCATTGATACAATATGTTGCGAATGAACGCAATCCTCAATCAGATCCTAGAATTCATCCTTCTGGCTCAGATGCATTTTAAACATGAGTTGGATCTCGACCAATCAAATTGCCATCGATTGTATCCCTAAGGCTATTCAACTTATCCATCCTTAATCAGAGTGTTTGCTTCTGATCCCTTGATTTGGAAATCATAATTCCTTTGCATTTGAGCTTTGAGTTAGTCAGTTGTTTCCATAATCTGATCTCCTTGCATTCTTCTTCCTCTAGTTGAGTACCGATGCTCACGTCAGATCCCTTGTCGACCACCAGATCCTTTGTTGGATTTTATCTGATAACATCCTTCATATTCAATAAGCATGTGAGCCTTTCCTCGGATATATAATGCCTTTGGTAAATTGTATCCTCTGCTTTGTCAACCATGCTCTACTTTCGAGCTTGTGTTATTTACTCCTGAAGTTTGTGGTATATGTTTCTACAATGCCCCGATGGGGTTAACCTATGCCTTCCTTAATCTGTGTGAACCCGAAAGATTTCACGGGTCATACTTATCTGGTATTGCACCAGGTAAAACTTTCAACAACTATTGTCATTTCCGAAAAAGCGAGAGGTGAATGGAAGGTTGTACATTGAGGAAGTGGGAGTCGACCTTGAACTTTGTGTTCATGCCCATGGACACGATGTATATCCTATTATGGAAGCTTCTTGTAATAATAACTATTCCCTTGATATATTATCATTTGGTATCTGTGAATTGATCCTTTGCAATCGTGGTTCCGATCATAATTTCTCCTTGATTCCATTTCTCGGACTAGTTAAAGCACTTGTCTTCTACAGATCAATACACCTCTGCAACCTCTATTGTGTTCTACCTTCGAGTATTACCCCATGGTATCTCGATAAAATCACAGAACCATATCACTTCTTATGAGTTCTTCTTCAAGTATTATTTCTCACCTATTCCAATTTTTCCCCCAGGTTCTGAGTTGTTAGACACTCAGGGACACCGATAGTGAATCGAGTCCATAATCCGATTCATTAACTCTAAGTAATTTTCGTTGTTTATGAGTTTAATAATCCTTCAAGTCATTCCTAGCTCGATCGGCTATATCATTATCGTGCTAAATTTTAATTGTGTGATAGAGGCGAAAGTGTCCTGATATTCCGATGAGATAGATATCGTTTTCTGTGAGAGTCGACTTTGACGATCCGACTACGAACGTGCGAAGACGTCGCGCCTTAGCAATCGCTAAACCAACTTCCGAGGGTTATTGACCACGCTGGAGCACGATCAACCTGACCACGAGGGTCTATTTCCTGCGAGCAAACGAAGAACAAGCAAGAAACTAAGATTGCAATCTCGATATTATGAATAAAAGAGGAAAAGCTTTATTAATGAAGGTGGGGTTCTGTGACGTCTTGGTCTGGTCGTTGGACACAAACGAAGTACGTGAAGTTGCAGCTATGTCAAACTTTTAATTTAAACAAAACCCAAGGAAAAAGCTACTAGATGAATCTACTTATATAGGAGCAAGGAGTGGCGGCCAAGGAGGTGGGAGGACATCCCAAGGCAGCCTAAAACTAACCCTAGGTCGTACAAGGCTCATGGGCCCAAGTGGAGGTGGTGCAACACCTTTGGACTTGTTGTTTGACTCGGATTCTGCTATAGCGTTAGATTTTTTCGTCGATATCTCAATGCTCCGGACGAATTTGAAGGTGATTCCAATTGGGTTGGAAAGAGCACGAAATCTACTTTCCAACAAAAAAAGAATCACCCAATTCGGAGTCTGTATGAAAAAGTTGTTGACGTTTTGAGTCAGGTATGTCTGTGCAGTCCGAATCTGAATGCAGAACGTGAGAGACTTGGACTCTATCTTCTCTTGGCCCAAAAGTGACGTGAGAGGACTTTTTGAACAGAACCTAAACTTCTCCTTTTCCCTTATCTTCATATGTGGATTGTACAAATGTCTCATACACCTGCAATTAGACAAAACACAAAAGTGTGTGAAGTATTTTTGTTCTGGATAACATAAATAGATTATTGAATAGTTTGCACTAGAAATCACCTGACAAATATGCATGTATGCAATATTTTTGGTTGTATCCAAGGTAGTCATGTCCTCATCATCCTCCCCTTTCTTGAAAACAAAGCCGTCCTCGGCGTTACTTAATCTGAAATGTGGCTAACAAAAGAGACAAGGTGTACATGTTGTATATGTATATGTCATCCATTTTTACTTCCCTTGATTTTGACACATATGACACATGTATACATGAGTAACTTTCGTAGTTCATAAAATCTAAAGCCAAAAAATTATCACAAGTAGAAGGCATGAAAATATTGCAACTCAGCTTGCACATATAAGTGAAGCTCTTATTCGTATCAAAAGATTGACAATATTCATCATTAAACCATCCCAACATTGGTGAATAAATCTTACTTGCATCAAATTTACATGCGACAACATGCTTAAATAAACAAACATGCAATAAGTCATTGGACACAGAATCATCACCAAGATTAGAGGTCATATCAAAATGATTAAACATTGGTTCTTTTGCATCAACAGTTAATTCAATGGGTGCACTCAAAATTGTTGGTATTTCAGTTGTTTGATCACATGGCAAAGTCAAATTATCAACATGGTCCTCTAAAATAGGTGGTACGATCAAAGTAGTGGGTAGCTCATCAGATGGTGCATTCAAATTGACAAGGCATTCGTCATTCTCATGTAGAGATGGAAGATCAGTACCTTTGTCATTACCTCTTATGATCAACTCAGATGATGTAGCGACTCTCGGGGGCGATGTGTCACATGGTGGAGGTAATGTAGTCCTCACAACAACGGATGTGGTTGTCATAGTATGCCTAGTAGTTGAAGGAACAATCATATCAACTCTTGGAATGTGCACCGTGCGCTTGTTCTCCTCGTGGGCAACACGTCGTTTTATTTCATGTTCAGCTTTGCAAGCAAGACGAAACAAATGGTTCATAGGATAACACTCTTCATGAATTAATATCTCTTGAATATCACATTTAATCCTCTCCAAAATCTATCCATAAAATCATCGTCACTTTCTTCTAAAAAGGAATGCAACAAGGTAGTTTGTAAATCATCATAATATGTTGTTACAGTGTCACTACCTTGTTTTAAATGTTGCAACTTATTAATCATGTCGCGAGTATAATAAGCGGGAATGAAAATATGTCGCATGGCAAGTTTCAAATCATCCCAAGTAGTAGGTATATAATCAGGGTGTAACCGACAATATTCACTCCACCAAACCAAAGCATAACCAGTGAAAGAACCAACTGTAACCTTTACCTTTTTATGTTCATCAAAATTATGGGAAGCAAATATATTTTTTATGTTGAACTCCCATTCAATATATAAAGCAGGTCTAAAACGGCCATTAAATGGTGGTATAGATACATTAACCTGGTCATGTGCATTTGGATGTTTGTGCACCTCTTGTGACGGTTGTGGTATTTGCAAAGGTGGTGGCACGTCTCCCACGATCGACAAAGCCCATGAATTGACTCTGAATCCTGTCATGATTAGTAGAAACAAGAAACAAAATCCAAAAAAATGTTCCTATGAACTACTTGGAAGTGGTGGTAAAACGCTCACAGTATAGCAAATCTCAATATCTTACAAGTTCTTACCATGCAGGTAACACCCTCGATGCGACTATATCTCCCATGTGTCGAGGCACGACTTAGAGGCATAATCGCATTGAAGGCATATGTCGCAAGTTAGGCAATCTTCACAACATCCCATGTAATATATATCATAAAAGGGGAGATAACATAGTTGGCTTACACTCGCCACGTCAATCAAGTACATAAATAACATTACATCATCCAAACACTCATGGCCCGACTACGGCGCCAAAATAAAAGATAACCCAACATGCGACACGGTCCCAATCACCCCAACTGGGCACCACTACTGATCATCGGGAAAGGAAACATAGTAACGTTGAGAGTCTTCATCGAACTCCCACTTGAGCTCAAGTGCGTCTCCTGGAGCGGAATCATCAGGCCCTGCATCTGGTGTAATAGTAATCTGTGAGCCACAGGGACTCAGCAATCTCGCACCCTCGCGATCAAGACTATTTAAGCTTATAGGTAAGGCAAGGTAAATATGTGGAGCTGCAGCAAGCGACTAGCATATATGGTGGCTACCTTATTCGCAAAAGAGAGCGAGAAGAGGAGGCAAAGCATGAGCGAGAAACTAGAGAGCAACCTGCGCAAACATTACTCCAACACCGTGTCCACTTCCCGGACTCCGCCGAGAAGAGGCCATCACGGTAACACACTCAGTTGATTCATTTTAATTAAGTTAAGGTTCAAGTTATCTACAACCGGACATTAACAAATTCCCATCTGCCCATAACCGCGGGCACGGCTTTCGAAAGTTCAAATCCCTGCAGGGGAGTCCCAACTTAGCCCATGACAAGCTCTCACGGTCAACGAAGGAATATACCTCCTCCCAAGACGTTCCGATCAGACTCGGTATCTCGGTTCTTCAAGACATTTCGACAGGTTAAAACAAGACCAGCAACACCGCCCGAATGTGCCGACAAATCCCGATAGGAGCTGCACATATCTCTTTCTCAGGGCACACTTAGATGAGACATCCTACGAGTAAAACCAACCCTCAAGTTGCCCCGAGGTGGCCCCGTAGTCTACTCGGTCGGACCAACACTCAGAGGAGCACTGGCCCGGGGGGTTAAATAAGATGACCCTCGGGCTCCGGAAACCCAAGGGAAAAGAGGCTAGGTGGCGAATGGTAAAACCAATGTTGGGCATTGCTGGAAAAGCTTTAATCAAGGCGAACTATCAAGGGGTTCCCATTATAACCCAACCGCGTAAGGAACGCAAAATCCGGGAACATAACACCGATATGATGGAAACTAGGGCGGCAAGACTGGAACAAAACACTAGGCGAGAGGCCGAGCCTTCCACCCTTTACCAAGTATATAGATGCATTAAGATAACATAGCAATACAATGATATCCCAATAGTAAATAAATGTTCCAACAAGGAACGGGCAATCAACGCTATAAGAGGGGCTGAGCAAAGCGGTAACATAGCCAATCAACGGTTTGCTAGGACATGGTGGGTTAGAGGTTTGACATGGCAATTTGGGAGGCTTGAAAGCAAGTGGTAGGCATCGTAGCAATGACATAGAAAAAAAGCGAGCAAACTAGCATAGCAAAGATAGTAGTGATTTCGAGGGTATGATCATCTTGCCTGCACAGTTGTCAGAGTTGACTGGATCCTCGAAAGAAAACTCAACGGGCTCCTCGTTAGCGAACTCGTCTCCCGGCTCTACCCAAACAAGACAAACAAGCAACAAGGATACAATCAACCACGTGCAAACTCAAACAACACGATGCAAAGATGATATGCTATGCGGGATGCGATGCGGGATGCAAAATGCAAGATATGACAGGAAATGCATGAACCTGGCCTCAACTTGGAAATCCAAGTGTGCCACTAGAAAGATAAGATGAAATCGCTTGAAAACGATATAAAGAACGCCGGAATCGGAGTTACGTTTTGGAAATGGCAAGCGATTCAAAATTGACACCGGTCTGCGATTTACAGCAAGTAGCCATCTAAATGCAATGAGATGAACATGCTACAGCACTCAAACAAGACAACAAAATACATGGCAGGAATGCATTCAAGAATCTTAACAAAAGTCTAGCACTGAGCTACGGCCAATTCATCCATTACCAGGTTCAAACAAGCATGGCAAAAATGCATATGGTAAACAGATCTCAGACTTAGTGAAATTAACACTTGTCTGGAATTTCAGATCAGGTAGCCCTCTTCGGAGCAACAAAACTACATGCTACAGGACCTGAACATGGCAAAGTAAAGCATGGCATGGAGCTACTCAAAGAGCTTAACAGTGACCTTGAGCCAAGAAGGACCAGAAAATACAATTGCAAGCATGTGAACATAGCAAAAACATAATCAGTTTTCAGACTTAGTGAAAACTGGAGCATGCTGAAAACATAACTCAAGTAGGCATGTTTACGAGCTCGTTTCACTCGCTACGGTGCAAGTCATAACAAGATAAGTATACATTCATCAAGAAGGCACAAAATGCAAGCTAGACATGGCAAGAACAATAGCATAGCATGCACGGATCAACTACAACATCATCGGCAAAATTGCAAACAAGTTGACAATCTGCCCAGATTCACAAAGTAGCAAAAGTAGAGCTCGATTGACTCAAGCTAGGGTGCTCCATAATTGCAAACAAAGACATGGATGGATAGAGAACTACAAGATTAACAAAACATCCTTACTGATCATCCTCAAAAGAGGCACGGATCACTAGGAAACAACATGAACATATGGCATCATGAGATAAACAGCTCAAGGACTTAGTGGAATTGCTAAGTCCCTGAAAACAGAATTACCAAGTGCGCCACTTTGCAAGCTTGTGATAGTCACCACACACATCACAAGAATACATGGGTTGCACCTATGGAAAGATGACAAAACCCTTAACAAAACATATGTAGAGCATCAGGGCATATCATGCACACATTAATCATGGCAAAAATGACAAAAACCTAAATGGAGTAGCAGATCTGACAATTAAGTCAAGTAGCCCTCTTCTAACAGCATTTCGGGCATCAAGATGAACTCAAATGAAAATGATGCAATGGAATGAAATGGTGTACTCTCTGAGATGAACATTTTGGTATGCTATATGCATGAATCGGAGCTACGGATGCAAAGTTACGAGGCTATGAACATGAGCATATGGGCTAGGGTTAGGAGGGAAAAAGTCAACCCGAACGAGATATTTTCAGATCCGGATCGGCCGAGCGCGGAAATCAAGGATCGCCGGGGATGAGCTCCTGTTCGCTGGAAAACAGCGGGGATCGCCGGAGATGACGCGAGGGGCAGCCGGGGAGGACGAATCCGACCGGATCCGGGGCCAGACCGGTGCGGACGGCGACGGGGCTCGGCTCCCGCGGCGCGGGCGCGCGGCGGCCAGATCCGGCCGGCATCGCGGTGCGGCACGGCGGGGCGGCGGAGTCCGGCGAGGAGGGGCGGCGTCGGCCGCGGAGAAGAAGGGCGCGGCGCGAGCGAGGATCGGCGGCGGCGGCAGTGGGCTCGCGGGGGCCCCGAGCGGGCTTCGCAGGCCTCGGGCGGCGGCAAGTGGTGGTGCCACATGGCGGGACGCCACTAGTGCGGGCGGCGGCAGCGATTTTTGTCCGGCGCCGGCAGACATGTCCGGCGCGCAGATGAAGAAAGGGCTAGGGTTAGGGTAGGAGAAGATCCGGAATTTCGGGGAGGAGACTTTAAATAGGCATAGGAGGAGTTAGGAGAGTCCAAATGAGGTGCGGTTTTCGGCCACGCGATCGTGATCGAACGCTCTAGAAGATGGAGCAGGTTTAGGTGGGTTTTGGACCAAATTGGAGGGGTGTTGGGCTGCAACACACACGAGGCCTTTTCGATCCCTCGGTTTACGTTGGAGTATCAAACGAAATCCAAATGATACGAAACTTGACAGGCGGTCTACCGGTAGTAAACCAAGGCCGCTTGGCAAGTCTCGGTCCAATCCGGAAATGTTTAAACCCCACACACGAAAGAAAGTTAGAAATGACCACCAGAGGAGAACGAAGCGCCGGAATGCAAAACGGACAACGGGAAAAATGCTCGAATGCATGAGACGAACACGTATGCAAATGCAATGCACATGATGACATGATATGAGATGCATGACAACGATAACAACACACGGAGACAAAAACCCGAACCCGAGAAAAATAAATTAACTTAACGCCGGAAACGGCAAGAGTTGGAGTACAAATTGGGAAAGTTACATCTGGGGTGTTACAATGCAGCAGGTGGTGATCGGCAACCAGCGGTGTCAAATAAATCTGAAGATTGAGTAAAGCGATTGCCAGGGGAACGTACGTATACACGGTGTAGAAATATGTGGAGCTGGGTTGGCTATATATGGTAGCAAAAGATTAGCAATGATCAATTCAAAGATGCAATGTTGAATAAACGCTCAACGACATTACTGTGTTGGTCGTAGGCTAGACCGGACTAGAGACGTGAGCCTAGAACACTAATGAGGTCAGGCCATAGCACAACTAGCATCAATAAAGGATATGAAGTAGCTCTGGACAGCAAAATATAAGTGAAGATCACAATAGCCGTAAACATAATGATGTGAAACAACAGCCAAGCAGGATATATCAACAACTTTCTCTCCAACTTTCCTTTGGAAAAGTTTGTGCCAATTTTTTTTGATAATTTTTTCAAGAATGGTATTGACTCAAGCTTTCAAACGCAAAAGGAATCACTCAATTCCGAGTTGATATGAGGAGTCAAAAAAAATTCTAAAACTAGCCTGAAAAACTGGAACAAGCTGTGTTCGTGAACTTCGGAGGGCAAAAAGACCTATTTAGAAGCCCATTTTGAGGTGCCAAATATTGAACAAGCTTCTGCAACTATTTAGATGCGGCTCATCGCTAGCTTTCGTTTGAGTACTCGTGGAGCCAAAACGGACTTCGTATGAGGAAGTTATGCCTATTTTACTGAACAGTGCACAAAGCAGATTCCAATCCGAATTCAACTACGAGATTGAGTCTAGATAGATCCGAATTTTTTTTCTCCTCTCTTTTTTTCCTCACACTTTTTTTCTTTCTTTTTTTCTCTAAATTTTTTTTACTTTTTTTCTCTCATTTTTTTCTGTCTTTTTTTCTCTCTCCCTCTTTCCAAAACAAACTAGATAAGATGTAGATTGGATCAAGCGAAGATGGGAATGATCTCAACTATGATTATGACAATGGACGGTGGGTAGAAGGTGGAGGAAATTGATGGATGGGTGGTGGACAGCGGAAGGGATAACGATGCAGCGACGGCGTGACTAATGTGAACAGAACTCGAAACTCTAAACGAACTAGACACTAAGACCAGCAACTCGACACGACGATGCAACCGATAATTCAACTATGCAAGCAATAAAAAGAAAATTGTAAAGGCTTAGACTGTCTTGGACAAAGGATGAATAGATCTAACTTTTTTGTCGCTATTTCTTGGACAATAGGTAAGAAAATGAATCTAATCTAGGAAAAACTGGAAATTCTCACCGAGCGACCTAAAAACTGATACCACTTGATAGAGGCGAAAGTGTCCCGATGTTTCAATGAGATAGATATCGTTTTCTGTGGGAGTCAACTTTGACAATCCGACTACAAACGTGCGAAGACGTCGCGCCTTAGCAATCGCTAAACCAACTTCCGAGGGTTATTGACCACGCTGCAGCACGATCAACCTGACCACGAGGGTCTATTTCCTGCGAGTAAACGAAGAACAAGTAAGAAACTAAGATTACAATCTGGATATTGCGAATAAAAGAGGAAAAACTTTATTAATGAAGGTGCGGTTCTGTGACGTCTTGGTCTGGTCGTTGGACACAAATGAAGTACGCGAAGTTGCAGCTATGGCGAACTTTTAATCTAAACAAAACCCAAGAAAAAAGCTACTAGATGGATCTACTTATATAGGAGCAAGGGGTGGCGGCCAAGGAGGTGGGAGGACGTCCCAAGGCAGCCTAAAACTAACCCTAGGTCGTACAAGGCTCATGGGGCCAAGTGGAGGTGGTGCAACACCTTTGGACTTGTTGTTTGACTCGGATTCTGCTGCAGCATCATATTGTTTCGTCGATATCTCAATGCTCCGGACGAATTTGAAGGTGATTCCAATTGGGTTGGAAAGAGCACGAAATCTACTTTCCAACAAAAAAAGAATCACCTAATTCGGAGTCCGTATGAAAAAGTTGTTGACGTTTTGAGTCAGGTACGTCTGTGCAGTCTGAATCTGAATGCAGAACGTGAGAGACTTGGACTCTATCTTCTCTTAGCCCAAAAGTGATGTGAGAGGACTTTTTGAACAGAACCTAAACTTCTCCTTTTCCTTTATCTTCATATGTGGATTGTACAAATGTCTCATACACCTGCAATTAGACAAAACACAAAAGTGTGTGAAGTATTTTTGTTCTGGATAACATAAATAGATTATTAAATAGTTTGCACTAGAAATCTGATGAGGACATCAATACCATTGTTACACCCACAGCCCCTACTGCTACATATACGGGACCAACTACTAGAGCTCGCGCACGCCAATTAAATTATCAGGTACTTTCGTTTCTTGGTTTCGATTCTAATGTTCATGAGAATATGATGCTGCCTAAATTGGATACATTTGTTTTGCTTACAAATGAAGGGCCTAGCTTGGAGAAGGATGAACATTGGAGCAAGAACAAGCATGGAGATGATGCCATGTGCAAGGGGAACAAGAACGGAGTTACAAGTGATGATTTCAGGACTTTGAAGCCACCATAATGGGTGCATGAAGCCTTGGACGAAATATACAAGATGCCACTTCATAAATTTCGTCCCGAGGCTATTATAGGTGCTGCGTCACCTTTTTATTGGGCCAGGCCCATGTAATTTCGAAATACATAAGTATAGGCTATTTTTAGAGTCTGTATGTGTGGGGAAACAAGAGATAGGGTTGATTTCGGACCCCTCCACCAAGGGCCACGAAATTCCCCCTCTTTTCCTCCATATATACAGCCCTTAGGGCACCGTTTAGACTTTGGGTTTTGTTTAGATTAAAAGTTCGCCATAGCTGCAACTTCGCGTACTTCGTTTGTGTTCAACGACCAGACAAAGGCGTCACAGAACCCCACCTTGATCAATAAAGCTTTCATCTTATATTCGCAATATCCAGATTGCAATCTTAGTTTCTTGCTTGTTCTTCGTTTGCTCGCAGGAAACAGACCCTCGTGGTCAGGTTGATCATGCTCCGGCGTGGTCAATAACCTCTCGGAGTTGGTTTAGCGATTGCTAAGGCGCGACGTCCTCGCACGTTCGTAGTCGGATCGTCAAAGTCGACTTCCACCAAAGCGATATCCATCATCTCATCGAAAGATCGGGACCCTCGCCTCTATCACTTCCTGATTTTAATAAGACTTTTGAGCTTGAATGTGATGCTAGTGGAATTGGATTAGGAGGTGTGTTATTACAAGATGGCAAACGTGTTGCATACTTTTCTGAAAAATTGAGTGGGCCTAGTCTGAATTATTCTACTTATGATAAAGAATTATATGCTCTTGTTCGGACTTTAGAAACATGGCAACATTATTTATGGCCCAAAGAATTTGTTATACATTCTGATCATGAATCTTTGAAACATATTAAAAGTCAAGCTAAACTGAATCGTAGACATGCTAAATGGGTTGAATTCATTGAGACTTTTCCTTATGTCATTAAACACAAGAAGGGAAAAGAAAATGTTATTGTTGATGCATTGTCTCGTCGCTATACTATGCTTTCACAACTTGACTTCAAAATATTTGGTTTGGAGACCATCAAAGATCAATATGTGCATGATGCTGATTTTAAAGATGTAATGCAGAATTGTAAAGAAGGAAGAATGTGGAACAAGTTTGTTGTTAACGATGGATTTGTGTTTCGTGCTAACAAGCTATGCATTCCAGCTAGCTCCGTTCGTCTTTTGTTGTTGCAGGAGGCGCATGGAGGAGGATTAATGGGACACTTTGGCGTGAAGAAGACGGAGGACGTACTTGCTACACATTTCTTTTGGCCAAAGATGAGACGGGATGTTGAGCGTTTTATTGCTCGCTGCACTACATGTCAAAAAGCTAAGTCACGACTCAATCCTCATGGTTTATATATGCCTTTGCCTGTACCTAGTGTTCCTTGGGAGGATATATCTATGGACTTTGTTTTACGTTTACCTCGAACAAAGAAGGGGAGGGATAGCATATTTGTTGTCGTGGATAGATTCTCGAAAATGGCACACTTTATACCATGTCATAAAAGCGATGATGCTGTTAATGTTGCTGATTTGTTCTTTCGTGAAATTATTCGCTTGCATGGTGTGCCAAATACTATTGTTTCAGATCGTGATACTAAATTTCTTAGCCACTTTTGGAGATGTTTATGGGCTAAGTTGGGGACTAAACTGCTTTTTAGTACTACTTGTCACCCCCAAACTGATGGACAAACTGAAGTAGTCAATAGAACATTGTCTACTATGCTTAGGGCTGTTTTGAAGAATAATAAGAAAATGTGGGAGGAATGCTTGCCTCATATTGAATTTGCTTATAATCGTTCATTGCATTCTACTACTAAGATGTGCCCTTTTGAAGTTGTGTATGGTTTCCTACCTCGTGCACCTATTGATTTGTTGCCTCTTCCATCTAAGGAGAAGGTTAATTTTGATGCTAAACAACGTGCTGAATTGATTTTAAAAATGCATGAGTTAACTAAGGAAAACATTGAGTGTATGAATGCTAAATATAAACTTGCTGGAGATAAGGGTAGAAAACATGTTGTGTTTGCACCTGGAGATCTTGTTTGGTTACATTTGCGTAAGGATAGATTTCCTGATTTGCGCAAATCAAAGCTAATGCCACGTGTTGATGGTCCCTTTAAGGTGTTAGAGAAAATAAATGATAATGCATATAAACTTGAGCTGCCTGCAGATTTTGGGGTTAGTCCCACTTTTAACATTGCAGATTTGAAGCCTTATTTGGGTGAGGAAGATGAGTTTCCGTCGAGGACGACTTCATTTCAAGAAGGGGAGGATGATGAGGACATCAATACCATTGTTACACCCACAGCCCCTACTGCTACATATACGGGACCAATTACTAGAGCTCGCACACGCCAATTAAATTATCAGGTACTTTCGTTTCTTGGTAATGATTCTAATGTTCATGAGAATATGATGCTGCCTAAATTGGATACATTTGTTTTGCTTACAAATGAAGGCCTAGCTTGGAGAAGGATGAACATTGGAGCAAGAACAAGCATGGAGATGATGCCATGTGCAAGGGGAACAAGAACGGAGTTACAAGTGATGATTTCAGGACTTTGAAGCCACCATAATGGGTGCATGAAGCCTTGGACGAAATATACAAGATGCCACTTCATAAATTTCGTCCCGAGGCTATTATAGGTGCTGCGTCACCTTTTTATTGGGCCAGGCCCATGTAATTTCGAAATACATAAGTATAGGCTATTTTTAGAGTCCGTATGTGTGGGGAAACAAGAGATAGGGTTGATTTCGGACCCCTCCACCAAGGGCCACGAAATTCCCCCTCTTTTCCTCCATATATACAGCCCTTAGGGCACCGTTTAGACTTTGGGTTTTGTTTAGATTAAAAGTTCGCCATAGCTGCAACTTCGCGTACTTCGTTTGTGTTCAACGACCAGACAAAGGCGTCACAGAACCCCACCTTGATCAATAAAGCTTTCATCTTATATTCGCAATATCCAGATTGCAATCTTAGTTTCTTGCTTGTTCTTCGTTTGCTCGCAGGAAACAGACCCTCGTGGTTAGGTTGATCGTGCTCCGGCGTGGTCAATAACCTCTCGGAGTTGGTTTAGCGATTGCTAAGGCGCGACGTCCTCGCACGTTCATAGTCGGATCGTCAAAGTCGACTTCCACCAAAGTGATATCCATCATCTCATCGAAAGACGGGACACCTTTGTCTCTATCAAGTGGTATCAGATTTCCAGGTTGCTCGGTGAGATTTTACAGTTTTTCGTAGTTTAGATCGAGTCTGTTCTTCAGACCTATAGTCCACGAAAAAGCCAAAAAAAATTAGGGTTAGTTCATCCCATCCGAACCAATCTGAGCCTTGCATAATCTTTTCTGTATTTGCTTTGTTGAATTTGCGGTTGCATCGTCATGTCCAGTTGCTGGTCTTAGCGTCTAGTCTTTTAGAGTTTCGAGTTCTGTTCACAGGTTGTCACGTCGCCGCTGCCATATATCACCACCGCATCATCATCGTCGCTGTTGCCATATACCACCACCACATATTCACCGCCAATCCGAATCCATATACGCCACCACATATCCGCCGCCATCACGCCAATCCGAGTTCACCTGCAACATATATCCGCCACCTGTCCGTGTTCCACCAGATTCATCTCCGCCACCAGTCCGAGTTCCACCAGATTCATCTCCGCCACCAGTCCTAGTCCGAGTCCAGTAATTGTTGCATTGTTCTCGATTTCCAGATCACGCGATACTCCGAGTCGTGACAGAGAAGGACTCCCCAACTTCCGAGCCATCCGCAGAAGAAAAATAGTTCCAATTTAAAAAAAAAACTAAGTGTGGAAAATTCTGGCTAGGCAGTTTTTAGACCATTTGTAGACTTTTTCGAAAAAAAATTGTTGCGGAGCAAAAAAAAAAAGAGGAAAAAAAAGTGCAAAAAAGAAGAGAAAAAAAATTCAGAGTGTGCTCCTTCCTTGTTTACGTGCCGCGCCGTGATTTTGTTGGTGTTCTAGGCTCGCGTCTCTAGCACAGTCTAGCCTAGGACCAGCACAGTACCGTCATTGAGCGTTTATTCAACTTTGCATCTCTGAATTGATTATTGCTGACCCTTTTTGCTACCATATTATAAGCCTTCCCAGCTCCACATACATCTACGTCGTGCGTTTGACTCTCCCTGGTAATCGCTCTATCCAAGCTTTGAGAGTTTTGACTACAACGGTTGCCGATCACCGCCTGTTGCTGGGTAAGACCTGGTAAGAATTTGAGTTTTGCTTGACGGATTTGTGACACCCACCACCACCACTTGTTCGTAGTCTGTAGGATCATATTCTTGTGTGTTTCTATTGCTGCTAACCATGCCAGGATCACAAGCCAACGAGATTGACTGGGAGAATTTATCGAACAAGGAGCTTCATGATAAGTTTCAGCAAATGATGACTGAACAGGTGCAAGATGTGCTGAACAATTTTGAAGAGGCCATGGAGAAGATCACTGGCCTTGAGAAGACGTTCGAAACAAAGCTCGATAACAAGTTTAATGAATTGCTCGCGCGTCTTCCACCACCACCACCCGCTGCACCTAACGCACCTCTCCAACAACAACAACAACGACTACCTCCACGTCGCGAAACAGACCTCCGCCGAGCAAGCCGTGTTCCTCTTGCGTCTGGCCAAACTGTTGGTGCTGCTGTTGATACTTCTGTGGCTCCTGCTGCTGATGCGGAGGAGGATGATTATGTGGGAGATTATGAGGATGAGGTTGATCAAAATCAGCACTACGTGCAGCCACCTGTACCACCACCAGCAGGTCGACCTCAGGTATATATTCGTAATGGTAGGCCTGCACCACCACCTCAGGTACGAGATGATGTCCATATTCCTAAACTGAAATTGAATATTCCACCATTTGAGGGTAGATATGTTCCTGATATATATCTTACTTGGGAGTTAGAAACTGAACAACGATTTACATGTTTACAATATCCTGAGGAGAGACGAGTTGCTGCTGCTGTTTGTGCTTTCACTAGTTTTGCATGTGTATGGTGGTCTGAACATTGTAGATTATATCCTATTCCAACTACTTGGGCTGCTTTGAAAACTGCTATGCGTACGCGTTGGGTTCCACCATATTATCAACGTGAATTGCTTGAAAAATTGCAGCGTTTAAGACAAGGGAAAAATTCTGTAGAAGAATATTATCAGGAATTACAAACTGGCATGATTAGATGTGGTATTGTTGAGGAGAATGAAGCTATGCTTGCACGTTTTCTGGGTGGATTAAATAGAGAGATTCAGAACATTCTAGACTATAAGGAGTATACTAATATCACTCGTTTATTCCATCTTGCTTGTAAAGCTGAACGTGAAGTGCAGGATCGACAAGCATTGGGGCGAACTAACTTTTCTGCAGGCCGACCTTCATCATGGACACCACGTGCATCTTCTACTTCAACTGCACCAGCACCTCCATCCGGTGCCACCTCCAGCCGTGATACAAGAAAACAGGCACAACCACCATTATCTGCCAAGAGCGCACCTGCGGGGCCTGCACAGCGTTCTTCTTCTTCCATGGCATCAACAGGGCACACAAGTGATATTATTTGTCGTCGTTGTAAGGGAGGAGGTCATTATGCGAGAGAATGCAAATCTCCGCGTGTGATGATTGCTACCGCGGATGGTGGATATGAGTCCGCTAGTGACTATGATGAGGAGACTTTGGCTCTTATTACACGTGAAGAACATGGTGGAGATGATTCTGATCATGAGACGCAATACATGGCTCCTGAAGACGCTGACAGGTATGAATGTTTCGTTGCTCAACGTGTTTTGAGTGTGCAGGTCACACAAGCTGAGCAAAATTAGAGGCACAATTTGTTCCATACCAAGGGAGTTGTGAAGGAACGTTCTGTGTGCGTCATCATAGACGGAGGGAGCTGCAACAACTTGGCTAGCATGGAGATGGTGGAGAAGCTTTCTCTCACCACAAGACCACATCCACATCCTTACTACATCCAATGGTTCAACAACAGCGGCAAGGTTAAGGTAACACGTACTGTTCGTGTGCATTTTAGTATCTCTACATATGCTGATTATGTTGATTGTGATGTGGTACCTATGCAAGCATGTTCCTTATTACCTCGTAGACCATGGCAATTTGATAAAAATTCTGTACACCATGGTAGAAACAATCACTATACTCTTGTTCATAAGGATAAAAATATTACTTTGCTTCCTATGACTCCTGATTCCATTTTGAAAGATGATATTAATAGAGCTAATAAAGCAAAACAGGAGACGAATAAGAGTGAAAATCAGATTGTGGCAAAAGAATTTGAGCAACAAATGAAGCCTAATAATAAACCATCTAGTGTTGCTTCTGAAATTAAATTGAAAAGTGCATGTTTATTTGCCACCAAATCTGATATTGATGAGCTAGATTTCAGCAAATCTGTTTGCTATGCTTTTGTGTGCAAAGAGGCATTATTTTCATTCGAGGACGTGCCTTCCTCTTTGCCTCCTGCTGTCACTAACATTTTGCAGGAGTTCGCTGACGTCTTTCCACAAGACGTGCCACCGGGATTACCGCCTATTCGAGGGATTGAGCATCAGATTGACTTAATTCCCGGTGCTTCACTGCCAAACCGTGCACCATACCGTACCAATCCAGAGGAGACGAAGAAGATTATGCGTCAAGTACAAGAGCTTCTCGACAAAGGTTATATACGCGAATCCCTTAGTCCTTGTGCTATTCCTATTATTCTAGTGCCGAAAAAGGATGGTACATCACGTATGTGTGTTGATTGTAGAGGCATTAATAATATTACTATTCGTTATCGTCATCCTATTCCTAGGCTGGATGATATGCTTGATGAATTGAGTGGCTCTACAATATTCTCCAAAGTTGATTTGCGTAGTGGATACCATCAAATTCGTATGAAATTGGGAGACGAATGGAAAACAGCATTCAAAACTAAGTTTGGATTATATGAGTGGTTAGTCATGCCTTTTGGGTTAACTAATGCACCTAGTACTTTCATGAGATTAATGAACGAAGTTTTACGTGCTTTCATTAGAAGATTTGTGGTAGTTTACTTTGATGACATATTGATTTATAGCAGATCTTTGGAAGAACATTTGGAACATTTATGTGCTGTTTTATTGCTCTACGTGATGCACGTTTGTTTGGTAACCTTGGGAAGTGCACCTTTTGCACCGATCGAGTATCTTTTCTTGGCTATGTTGTTACTCCACAGGGAATTGAAGTTGATAAAGCCAAGATTGAAGCTATTGAGAGTTGGCCGCAACCCAAAACGGTCACACAAGTGAGGAGTTTTCTTGGCCTCGCTGGATTCTATAGGCGTTTTGTGAGAGATTTCAGCACCATTGCTGCACCTCTCAATGAGCTTACAAAGAAAGATGTGCCTTTTCTTTGGGGTACCGCACAGGAAGAAGCCTTCTCGGTATTGAAAGATAAGTTGACACATGCTCCTTTACTCCAACTTCTTGATTTTAATAAGACTTTTGAGCTTGAATGTGATGCTAGTGGAATTGGATTAGGCGGTGTGTTATTACAAGATGGCAAACTTGTTCCATACTTTTCTGAAAAATTGAGTGGGCCTAGTCTGAATTATTCTACTTATGATAAAGAATTATATGCTCTTGTTCGGACTTTAGAAACATGGCAACATTATTTATGGCCCAAAGAATTTATTATACATTCTGATCATGAATCTTTGAAACATATTAAAAGTCAAGCTAAACTGAATCGTAGACATGCTAAATGGGTTGAATTCATTGAGACTTTTCCTTATGCCATTAAACACAAGAAGGGAAAAGAAAATGTTATTGCTGATGCATTGTCTCGCCGCTATACTATGCTTTCACAACTTGACTTCAAAATATTTGGTTTGGAGACCATCAAAGATCAATATGTGCATGATGCTGATTTTAAAGATGTAATGCAGAATTGTAAAGAAGGAAGAATGTGGAACAAGTTCGTCGTTAACGATGGATTTGTGTTTCGTGCTAACAAGCTATGCATTCCAGCTAGCTCCGTTCGTCTTTTGTTGTTGCAGGAGGCACATGGAGGAGGATTAATGGGACACTTTGGCATGAAGAAGACGGAGGACGTACTTGCTACACATTTCTTTTGGCCAAAGATGAGACGGGATGTTGAGCGTTTTATTGCTCGATGCACTACATGTCAAAAAGCTAAGTCACGACTCAATCCTCATGGTTTATATATGCCTTTGCCTGTACCTAGTGTTCCTTGGGAGGATATATCTATGGACTTTGTTTTAGGTTTACCTCGAACAAAGAAGGGGAGGGATAGCATATTTGTTGTCGTGGATAGATTCTCGAAAATGGCACACTTTATACCATTTCATAAAAGCGATGATGCTGTTAATGTTGCTGATTTGTTCTTTCGTGAAATTATTCGCTTGCATGGTGTGCCAAATACTATTGTTTCAGATCGTGATACTAAATTTCTTAGCCACTTTTGGAGATGTTTATGGGCTAAGTTGGGGACTAAACTGCTTTTTAGTACTACTTGTCACCCCCAAACTGATGGACAAACTGAAGTAGTCAATAGAACGTTGTCTAGTATGCTTAGGGCTGTTTTGAAGAATAATAAGAAAATGTGGGAGGAATGCTTGCCTCATATTGAATTTGCTTATAATCGTTCATTGCATTCTACTACTAAGATGTGCCCTTTTGAAGTTGTGTATGGTTTCCTACCTCGTGCACCTATTGATTTGTTGCCTCTTCATCTTCGGAGAAGGTTAATTTTGATGCTAAACAACGTGCTGAATTGATTTTAAAAATGCATGAGTTAACTAAGGAAAACATTGAGTGTATGAATGCTAAATATAAACTTGCTGGAGATAAGGGTAGAAAACATGTTGTGTTTGCACCTGGAGATCTTGTTTGGTTACATTTGCGTAAGGATAGATTTCCTGATTTGCGCAAATCAAAGCTAATGCCACGTGTTGATGGTCCCTTTAAGGTGTTAGAGAAAATAAATGATAATGCATATAAACTTGAGCTGCCTGCAGATTTTGGGGTTAGTCCCACTTTTAACATTGCAGATTTGAAGCCTTATTTGGGTGAGGAAGATGAGTTTCCGTCGAGGACGACTTCATTTCAAGAAGGGGAGGATGATGAGGACATCAATACCATTGTTACACCCACAGCCCCTACTGCTACATATACGGGACCAATTACTAGAGCTCGCACACGCCAATTAAATTATCAGGTACTTTCGTTTCTTGGTAATGATTCTAATGTTCATGAGAATATGATGCTGCCTAAATTGGATACATTTGTTTTGCTTACAAATGAAGGCCTAGCTTGGAGAAGGATGAACATTGGAGCAAGAACAAGCATGGAGATGATGCCATGTGCAAGGGGAACAAGAACGGAGTTACAAGTGATGATTTCAGGACTTTGAAGCCACCATAATGGGTGCATGAAGCCTTGGACGAAATATACAAGATGCCACTTCATAAATTTCGTCCCGAGGCTATTATAGGTGCTGCGTCACCTTTTTATTGGGCCAGGCCCATGTAATTTCGAAATACATAAGTATAGGCTATTTTTAGAGTCCGTATGTGTGGGGAAACAAGAGATAGGGTTGATTTCGGACCCCTCCACCAAGGGCCACGAAATTCCCCCTCTTTTCCTCCATATATACAGCCCTTAGGGCACCGTTTAGACTTTGGGTTTTGTTTAGATTAAAAGTTCGCCATAGCTGCAACTTCGCGTACTTCGTTTGTGTTCAACGACCAGACAAAGGCGTCACAGAACCCCACCTTGATCAATAAAGCTTTCATCTTATATTCGCAATATCCAGATTGCAATCTTAGTTTCTTGCTTGTTCTTCGTTTGCTCGCAGGAAACAGACCCTCGTGGTTAGGTTGATCGTGCTCCGGCGTGGTCAATAACCTCTCGGAGTTGGTTTAGCGATTGCTAAGGCGCGACGTCCTCGCACGTTCATAGTCGGATCGTCAAAGTCGACTTCCACCAAAGTGATATCCATCATCTCATCGAAAGACGGGACACCTTTGTCTCTATCAAGTGGTATCAGATTTCCAGGTTGCTCGGTGAGATTTTACAGTTTTTCGTAGTTTAGATCGAGTCTGTTCTTCAGACCTATAGTCCACGAAAAAGCCAAAAAAAATTAGGGTTAGTTCATCCCATCCGAACCAATCTGAGCCTTGCATAATCTTTTCTGTATTTGCTTTGTTGAATTTGCGGTTGCATCGTCATGTCCAGTTGCTGGTCTTAGCGTCTAGTCTTTTAGAGTTTCGAGTTCTGTTCACAGGTTGTCACGTCGCCGCTGCCATATATCACCACCGCATCATCATCGTCGCTGTTGCCATATACCACCACCACATATTCACCGCCAATCCGAATCCATATACGCCACCACATATCCGCCGCCATCACGCCAATCCGAGTTCACCTGCAACATATATCCGCCACCTGTCCGTGTTCCACCAGATTCATCTCCGCCACCAGTCCGAGTTCCACCAGATTCATCTCCGCCACCAGTCCTAGTCCGAGTCCAGTAATTGTTGCATTGTTCTCGATTTCCAGATCACGCGATACTCCGAGTCGTGACAGAGAAGGACTCCCCAACTTCCGAGCCATCCGCAGAAGAAAAATAGTTCCAATTTCAAAAAAAAACTAAGTCTGGAAAATTCTGGCTAGGCAGTTTTTAGACCATTTGTAGACTTTTTCGAAAAAAATTTGTTGCGGAGCAAAAAAAACAGAGGAAAAAAAGTGCAAAAAAGAGAAAAAAAATTCAGAGTGTGCTCCTCCCTTGTTTACGTGCCGCGCCGTGATTTTGTTGGTGTTCTAGGCTCGCGTCTCTAGCACAGTCTAGCCTAGGACCAGCACAGTACCGTCGTTGAGCGTTTATTCAACTTTGCATCTCTGAATTTATTATTGCTGACCCTTTTTGCTACCATATTATAAGCCTTCCCAGCTCCACATACATCTACGTCGTGCGTTTGACTCTCCCTGGTAATCGCTCTATCCAAGATTTGAGAGTTTTGACTACAACGGTTGCCGATCACCGCCTGTTGCTGGGTAAGAACTGGTAAGAATTTGAGTTTTGCTTGACGGATTTGTGACACCCACCACCACCACTTGTTCGTAGTCTGTAGGATCATATTCTTGTGTGTTTCTATTGCTGCTAACCATGCCAGGATCACAAGCCGACGAGATTGACTGGGAGAATTTATCGAACAAGGAGCTTCATGATAAGTTTCAGCAAATGATGACTGAACAGGTGCAAGATGTGCTGAACAATTTTGAAGAGGCCATGGAGAAGATCACTGGCCTTGAGAAGACGTTTGAAACAAAGCTCGATAACAAGTTTAATGAATTGCTCGCGCGTCTTCCACCACCACCACCCGCTGCACCTAACGCACCTCTCCAACAACAACAACAACGACTACCTCCACGTCGCGAAACAGACCTCCGCCGAGCAAGCCGTGTTCCTCTTGCGTTTGGCCAAACTGTTGGTGCTGCTGTTGATACTTCTGTGGCTCCTGCTGCTGATGTGGAGGAGGATGATTATGTGGGAGATTATGAGGATGAGGTTGATCAAAATCAGCACTACGTGCAGCCACCTGTACCACCACCAGCAGGTCGACCTCAGGTATATATTCGTAATGGTAGGCCTGCACCACCACCTCAGGTACGAGATGATGTCCATATTCCTAAACTGAAATTGAATATTCCACCATTTGAGGGTAGATATGTTCCTGATATATATCTTACTTGGGAGTTAGAAACTGAACAACGATTTACATGTTTACAATATCCTGAGGAGAGACGAGTTGCTGCTGCTGTTTGTGCTTTCACTAGTTTTGCATGTGTATGGTGGTCTGAACATTGTAGATTATATCCTATTCCAACTACTTGGGCTGCTTTGAAAACTGCTATGCATACGCGTTGGGTTCCACCATATTATCAACGTGAATTGCTTCAAAAATTGCAGTGTTTAAGACAAGGAAAAAATTCTGTAGAAGAATATTATCAGGAATTACAAACTGGCATGATTAGATGTGGTATTATTGAGGAGAATGAAGCTATGCTTGCACGTTTTCTGGGTGGATTAAATAGAGAGATTCAGACCATTCTAGACTATAAGGAGTATACTAATATCACTCGTTTATTCCATCTTGCTTGTAAAGCTGAACGTGAAGTGCAGGATCGACAAGCATTGGGGCGAACTAACTTTTCTGCAGGCCGACCTTCATCATGGACACCACGTGCATCTTCTACTTCAACTGCACTAGCACCTCCATCCGGTGCCACCTCTAGCCGTGATACAAGAAAACATGCACAACCACCATTATCTGCCAAGAGCGCACCTGCGGGGCCTGCACAGCGTTCTTCTTCTTCCATGGCATCAACAGGGCACACAAGTGATATTATTTGTCGTCGTTGTAAGGGAGGAGGTCATTATGCGAGAGAATGCAAATCTCCGCGTGTGATGATTGCTACCGCGGATGGTGGATATGAGTCCGGTAGTGACTATGATGAGGAGACTTTGGCTCTTATTACACGTGAAGAACATGGTGGAGATGATTCTGATCATGAGACGCAATACATGGCTCCTGAGGACGCTGACAAGTATGAATGTTTAGTTGCTCAACGTGTTTGGAGTGTGTACATCACACAAGCTGAGCAAAATCAGAGGCACAATTTGTTCCATACCAAGGGAGTTGTGAAGGAACGTTCTGTGCGCGTCATCATAGACGGAGGGAGCTGCAACAACTTGGCTAGCATGGAGATGGTGGAGAAGCTTTCTCTCACCACAAGACCACATCCACACCCTTACTACATCCAATGGTTCAACAATAGCGGCAAGGTTAAGGTAACACGTACTGTTTGTGTGCATTTTAGTATCTCTACATATGCTGATTATGTTGATTGTGATGTGGTACCTATGCAAGCATGTTCCTTATTACTTGGTAGACCATGGCAATTTGATAAAAATTCTGTACACCATGGTAGAAACAATCACTATACTCTTGTTCATAAGGATAAAAATATTACTTTGCTTCCTATGACTCCTGATTCCATTTTGAAAGATGATATTAATAGAGCTAATAAAGCAAAACAGGAGACGAATAAGAGTGAAAATCAGATTGTGGCAAAAGAATTTGAGCAACAAATGAAGCCTAATAATAAACCATCTAGTGTTGCTTCTGAAATTAAATTGAAAAGTGCATGTTTATTTGCCACCAAATCTGATATTGATGAGCTAGATTTTAGCAAATCTATTTGCTATGCTTTTGTGTGCAAAGAGGCATTATTTTCATTCGAGGACGTGCCTTCCTCTTTGCCTCCTGCTGTCACTAACATTTTGCAGGAGTTCGCTGACGTTTTTCCACAAGACGTGCCACCGGGATTACCGCCTATTCGAGGGATTGAGCATCAGATTGACTTAATTCCCGGTGCTTCACTGCCAAACCGTGCACCATACCGTACCAATCCAGAGGAGACGAAGGAGATTATGCGTCAAGTACAAGAGCTTCTCGACAAAGGTTATATACGCGAATCCCTTAGTCCTTGTGCTGTTCCTATTATTCTAGTGCCGAAAAAGGATGGTACATCACGTATGTGTGTTGATTGCAGAGGCATTAATAATATTACTATTCGTTATCGTCATCCTATTCCTAGGCTAGATGATATGTGATAGAGGCAGAGGTGTCCCGTCTTTCGATGAGATGGTGGATTTCGCTTTGATGGAAGTCGACTTTGACGATCCGACTACGAACGTGCGAGGACGTCGCGCCTTAGCAATCGCTAAACCAACTCCGAGAGGTTATTGACCACGCCGGAGCACGATCAACCTGACCACGAGGGTCTGTTTCCTGCGAGCAAACGAAGAACAAGCAAGAAACTAAGATTGCAATCTGGATATTGCGAATATAAGATGAAAGCTTTATTGATCAAGGTGGGGTTCTGTGACGCCTTTGTCTGGTCGTTGAACACAAACGAAGTACGCGAAGTTGCAGCTATGGCGAACTTTTAATCTAAACAAAACCCAAAGTCTAAACGATGCCCTAAGGGCTGTATATATGGAGGAAGAGGGGGGAATTTCGTGGCCCTTGGTGGAGGGGTCCGAAATCAACCCTATCTCTTGTTTCCCCACACATACGGACTCTAAAAATAGCCTATACTTCTATTTCGAAATTACATGGGCCTGGCCCAATAATAAGGTGACGCAGCACCTAAAATAGCCTCGGGACGAAATTTATGAAGTGGCATCTTGTATATTTCGTCCAAGGCTTCATGCACCCATTATGGTGGCTTCAAAGTCCTGAAATCATCACTTGTAACTCCGTTCTTGTTCCCCTTGCGCATGCCATCATCTCCATGCTTGTTCTTGCTCCAATGTTCATCCTTCTCCAAGCTAGGCCCTTCATTTGTAAGCAAAACAAATGTATCCAATTTAGGCAGCATCATATTCTCATGAACATTAGAATCATTACCAAGAAACGAAAGTACCTGGTAATTTAGTTGGCGTGCACGAGCTCTAGTAATTGGTCCAGTATGTATAGCAGCAGGGGCTGTGGGTGTAACAATTGTATTGATGTCCTCATCAGCAGGTCACACAAGCTGAGCAAAATCAGAGGCACAATTTGTTCCATACCAAGGGAGTTGTGAAGGAACGTTCTGTGCGCGTCATAATAGACGGAGGGAGCTGCAACAACTTGGCTAGCATGGAGATGGTGGAGAAGCTTTCTCTCACCACAAGACCACATTCACATCCTTACTACATCCAATGGTTCAACAACAGCGGCAAGGTTAAGGTAACACGTACTGTTCGTGTGCATTTTAGTATCTCTACATATGCTGATTATGTTGATTGTGATGTGGTACCTATGCAAGCATGTTCCTTATTACTTGGTAGATCATGGCAATTTGATAAAAATTCTGTACACCATGGTAGAAACAATCACTATACTCTTGTTTATAAGGATAAAAATATTACTTTGCTTCCTATGACTCCTGATTCCATTTTGAAAGATGATATTAATAGAGCTAATAAAGCACAACAGGAGAAGAATAAGAGTGAAAATCAGATTGTGGCAAAAGAATTTGAGCAACAAATGAAGCCTAATAATAAACCATCTAGTGTTGCTTCTGAAATTAAATTGAAAAGTGCATGTTTATTTGCCACCAAATCTGATATTGATGAGCTAGATTTCAGCAAATCTGTTTGCTATGCTTTTGTGTGCAAAGAGGCATTATTTTCATTCGAGGACGTGCCTTCCTCTTTGCCTCCTGCTGTCACTAACATTTTGCAGGAGTTCGCTGACGTCTTTCCACAAGACGTGCCACCGGGATTACCGCCTATTCGAGGGATTGAGCATCAGATTGACTTAATTCCCGGTGCTTCACTGCCAAACCGTGCACCATACCGTACCAATCCAGAGGAGACGAAGAAGATTATGCGTCAAGTACAAGAGCTTCTCGACAAAGGTTATATACGCGAATCCCTTAGTCCTTGTGCTATTCCTATTATTCTAGTGCCGAAAAAGGATGGTACATCACGTATGTGTGTTGATTGTAGAGGCATTAATAATATTACTATTCGTTATCGTCATCCTATTCCTAGGCTGGATGATATGCTTGATGAATTGAGTGGCTCTACAATATTCTCCAAAGTTGATTTGCGTAGTGGATACCATCAAATTCGTATGAAATTGGGAGACGAATGGAAAACAGCATTCAAAACTAAGTTTGGATTATATGAGTGGTTAGTCATGCCTTTTGGGTTAACTAATGCACCTAGTACTTTCATGAGATTAATGAACGAAGTTTTACGTGCTTTCATTAGAAGATTTGTGGTAGTTTACTTTGATGACATATTGATTTATAGCAGATCTTTGGAAGAACATTTGGAACATTTATGTGCTGTTTTATTGCTCTACGTGATGCACGTTTGTTTGGTAACCTTGGGAAGTGCACCTTTTGCACCGATCGAGTATCTTTTCTTGGCTATGTTGTTACTCCACAGGGAATTGAAGTTGATAAAGCCAAGATTGAAGCTATTGAGAGTTGGCCGCAACCCAAAACGGTCACACAAGTGAGGAGTTTTCTTGGCCTCGCTGGATTCTATAGGCGTTTTGTGAGAGATTTCAGCACCATTGCTGCACCTCTCAATGAGCTTACAAAGAAAGATGTGCCTTTTCTTTGGGGTACCGCACAGGAAGAAGCCTTCTCGGTATTGAAAGATAAGTTGACACATGCTCCTTTACTCCAACTTCTTGATTTTAATAAGACTTTTGAGCTTGAATGTGATGCTAGTGGAATTGGATTAGGCGGTGTGTTATTACAAGATGGCAAACTTGTTCCATACTTTTCTGAAAAATTGAGTGGGCCTAGTCTGAATTATTCTACTTATGATAAAGAATTATATGCTCTTGTTCGGACTTTAGAAACATGGCAACATTATTTATGGCCCAAAGAATTTATTATACATTCTGATCATGAATCTTTGAAACATATTAAAAGTCAAGCTAAACTGAATCGTAGACATGCTAAATGGGTTGAATTCATTGAGACTTTTCCTTATGCCATTAAACACAAGAAGGGAAAAGAAAATGTTATTGCTGATGCATTGTCTCGCCGCTATACTATGCTTTCACAACTTGACTTCAAAATATTTGGTTTGGAGACCATCAAAGATCAATATGTGCATGATGCTGATTTTAAAGATGTAATGCAGAATTGTAAAGAAGGAAGAATGTGGAACAAGTTCGTCGTTAACGATGGATTTGTGTTTCGTGCTAACAAGCTATGCATTCCAGCTAGCTCCGTTCGTCTTTTGTTGTTGCAGGAGGCACATGGAGGAGGATTAATGGGACACTTTGGCATGAAGAAGACGGAGGACGTACTTGCTACACATTTCTTTTGGCCAAAGATGAGACGGGATGTTGAGCGTTTTATTGCTCGATGCACTACATGTCAAAAAGCTAAGTCACGACTCAATCCTCATGGTTTATATATGCCTTTGCCTGTACCTAGTGTTCCTTGGGAGGATATATCTATGGACTTTGTTTTAGGTTTACCTCGAACAAAGAAGGGGAGGGATAGCATATTTGTTGTCGTGGATAGATTCTCGAAAATGGCACACTTTATACCATTTCATAAAAGCGATGATGCTGTTAATGTTGCTGATTTGTTCTTTCGTGAAATTATTCGCTTGCATGGTGTGCCAAATACTATTGTTTCAGATCGTGATACTAAATTTCTTAGCCACTTTTGGAGATGTTTATGGGCTAAGTTGGGGACTAAACTGCTTTTTAGTACTACTTGTCACCCCCAAACTGATGGACAAACTGAAGTAGTCAATAGAACGTTGTCTAGTATGCTTAGGGCTGTTTTGAAGAATAATAAGAAAATGTGGGAGGAATGCTTGCCTCATATTGAATTTGCTTATAATCGTTCATTGCATTCTACTACTAAGATGTGCCCTTTTGAAGTTGTGTATGGTTTCCTACCTCGTGCACCTATTGATTTGTTGCCTCTTCATCTTCGGAGAAGGTTAATTTTGATGCTAAACAACGTGC
The DNA here is from genome assembly GCF_002162155.2 of Triticum dicoccoides. Lineage (NCBI taxonomy): Eukaryota > Viridiplantae > Streptophyta > Magnoliopsida > Poales > Poaceae > Triticum > Triticum dicoccoides. Next base: position 304,354,113 of record NC_041390.1, on the reverse strand, counting down.
TGAATTGATTTTAAAAATGCATGAGTTAACTAAGGAAAACATTGAGTGTATGAATGCTAAATATAAACTTGCTGGAGATAAGGGTAGAAAACATGTTGTGTTTGCACCTGGAGATCTTGTTTGGTTACATTTGCGTAAGGATAGATTTCCTGATTTGCGCAAATCAAAGCTAATGCCACGTGTTGATGGTCCCTTTAAGGTGTTAGAGAAAATAAATGATAATGCATATAAACTTGAGCTGCCTGCAGATTTTGGGGTTAGTCCCACTTTTAACATTGCAGATTTGAAGCCTTATTTGGGTGAGGAAGATGAGTTTCCGTCGAGGACGACTTCATTTCAAGAAGGGGAGGATGATGAGGACATCAATACCATTGTTACACCCACAGCCCCTACTGCTACATATACGGGACCAATTACTAGAGCTCGCACACGCCAATTAAATTATCAGGTACTTTCGTTTCTTGGTAATGATTCTAATGTTCATGAGAATATGATGCTGCCTAAATTGGATACATTTGTTTTGCTTACAAATGAAGGGCCTAGCTTGGAGAAGGATGAACATTGGAGCAAGAACAAGCATGGAGATGATGCCATGTGCAAGGGGAACAAGAACGGAGTCACAAGTGATGATTTCAGGACTTTGAAGCCACCATAATGGGTGCATGAAGCCTTGGACGAAATATACAAGATGCCACTTCATAAATTTCGTCCCGAGGCTATTATAGGTGCTGCGTCACCTTTTTATTGGGCCAGGCCCATGTAATTTCGAAATACATAAGTATAGGCTATTTTTAGAGTCCGTATGTGTGGGGAAACAAGAGATAGGGTTGATTTCGGACCCCTCCACCAAGGGCCACGAAATTCCCCCTCTTTTCCTCCATATATACAGCCCTTAGGGCACCGTTTAGACTTTGGGTTTTGTTTAGATTAAAAGTTCGCCATAGCTGCAACTTCGCGTACTTCGTTTGTGTTCAACGACCAGACAAAGGCGTCACAGAACCCCACCTTGATCAATAAAGCTTTCATCTTATATTCGCAATATCCAGATTGCAATCTTAGTTTCTTGCTTGTTCTTTGTTTGCTCGCAGGAAACAGACCCTCGTGGTCAGGTTGATCGTGCTCCGGCGTGGTCAATAACCTCTCGGAGTTGGTTTAGCGATTGCTAAGGCGCGACGTCCTCACACGTTCGTAGTCGGATCATCAAAGTCGACTTCCACCAAAGCGATATCCATCATCTCATCGAAAGACGGGACACCTTTGTCTCTATCAAAATCACCTGAAAAATATGCATGTATGCAATATTTTTGGTTGTATCGAAGGTCGTCATGTCATCATCATTGTGCTACCTAGTCCTTCTTCTCGGAGCACAATTTTCGACGATGAGCTAATCTTACGTCGATCTTCCTTGTCATATCACTTCTCCTTGAACAATAAACTTGATTTTGAGTTTGTGTCCTACCCGTGGTTCCAATAACCTTTCGCTTCATCATTCCTTTGACTTGATGTAATCGCCGACCGATTACATCTTCATGAAATCTCTTGACAATTGTGTCATGATCATCATCAACATTCTGAGCTCTTCCAGGATATCAATCGAATTCATGATGGGAAATACCATCCTTTCCCCTCAATGATTTGTGTTATCATCGACAACATTCTTGTCTTCCCCAACACAAATGTGTTCATGTTTTGTGTTGTACCTTGATTTCCTTGCTATCTAGCTTAGGTTATGCTCTACCTTGAAGTATTACTGTCTTTTACGTCAAGGATGTTGTGAGGATTACTCCACGCCTTAAGAATTCTTGAAATAGTGATACTTCTCACCATCACCATTCTTTCTTGGTCCCCGTGTTGTTTATAACCGGAAGACTGACAATTAGACTATGATGTCTGAATTCGAAACTTCTAGCAACCCTATTGCTTTGAAGTTAATGGTCGATAGTTTCATTCTGAGTCTATTGGTTTTTGAATCAGCATTCTAACATTGATTGTGCTACTTTCTCCATATCTCCAGGTGCACTTTCATTCAATGTTAAATCGTGGATGTTCTCCTCGAACATGCTTCATTATCTACTTTGGTATGATCAAGATTATCTCCTTGTTCACATAATTGTGGAAATCCATCTTTTTGGAAACCTCACTGAATTGTCGCCGAGTCCATGAGCCACCTCCTCATCCTCTCCGTGATTTAATGATGAACTCTTGTTTAGGAGCTCGCTTCCATATTTTATTTCCCGAGGATCTTACAATGTCATCTCATCAATTTGTGTCGCACCTTTTTCTTCCCAGGCATCCTGAGTCTGAGGTATCCTAACGTCAATCAGATCTGAATCTTGGTTAGATACGATGGTTCAAACATCTTCCAAGAGTCATAACATTGGTATTCATATAGCCCGGTAAGGTGATGTCATACCTAGCACACCTGGCCGAAGGACCATTGTTATGGTTCTTCCTTTTTGGCAAAATTAACCATTCTTCCATGAGGAAATTGTAAGAATTATTCTACAAGTTATTCATGATGGATCCTTTGTATTTCCAAAGTCTGGTCTTCACCCGTTGACCATGTCAATGCTATCTCGAAGCATGTCTATAGTATTACGATTTTCAACGATAACATTTGAAGCCAATGCTAAATGGTTCCTGCTCAATTATCCAAACACCGTTGTATGGGTAATGTCATGAAATTTCTCTCTCCTACCTAAAGAGTTTTCTACATTATATCATGTCATGGATATCATGCTATGCTTGTCCTTCGGAAGGATATACCCGTGAAATATGTGTTTAATCACATTTTCCTTTCCATTCTTCTATTTAATCTGAGAATCACATTTTCCTTTCCATTGTTTTGTTTAACCTTTCTTGTGATCTATATGATATAAGCAATAATATTTCCCTGCTTATGTAAACACCTCGTTGTACAACCTTGTCAAGTATAACCCTGTTACTATCGTTGATGACATTCCGGTAACCACCGATGGACGAGAACTTTGCCTATTGGTCTACCTCGTTCAACGAGCAGGAAAATGGTTCTCTTCGTCCCTCGCCCTTGGTACCAATGTGGTTGCCAACATAACTGACAGGTTATTCTCTGACGTGCCTTGCTATCATAACCGTGCAAGATGTCTCCGCTCCTTCTACTTTTAACCCACAAGGTGGGCCCATAACCCAAAGTTCCACAGGATCGAAACCTGACTCTTCTTTACATCCATGTTTCAAAGTTACCCCCTTGCGCTTGGTTTCGTATGTATTTCGTGAGCCACCTTCATATTGGTCTATTCTGGTATCAAACGCAATACTTATGCCCATTGCTCTGAACCCCTTCCACCTTCTGATTAGGCATCGAACGATGGCCTACCCGCTTGAAACTTCTTATTATACCTTCTTACTTGTTCTCGATATTTTCTTAAGTTTCAACCCGAGAGTTACTTTCTGCCACATTCCCTGAGTTATACGCCGGATAACAACCTTGTAGAGTTTCGTTCTTCCGAAGCTACCCCTTATCCTTTTCGTAGGTACGATGGAGTTCCGGAATAAAGGATGCCGACTCCATCATGATGACCTCAGGCTGAAGTATGAAAACATCAGCGTTATGGATCGACCACTTCGAGGAGAGCAACTAAGACCGAGAACACTCGCTAGAATTTCATAACTAGAACCTTCCCCCTTACGCCTCTTAAATCTCGGGACGAGATTTCTTATAGTGAAGGAGAATTGTGACGCCCGAATAATTAAGCTACAGTAATTCCCTCCTAATGATGCCACATCATCATGATTACTGTTGTTAAACTCACGTTGGTTCGAAAACGGTTCAAATTTCAAATTCAAATTGCCAAACATGAAAACTAAAATGTTCAAAGTGTGGCAAATAATCCCTGGATATTTGTCATATTGGAACCAATCTCATTTGAGTTCCCAAAATGCCCCTAGGATTTTATCTTGTGGTCCAACAATAATTAAATTGGCCTTTCCAATTTCTAAAAATGGTTAGCCAACTCCTTCTGACCCCAAACTTTTTATGCAACTTCACTTTGTTCCTATCTATTTTTGTGCGAAGTGCCACATTTAACAAAAATAATTCAGTAACTCTTTTAAATAGGAAACAAAGGCAAATAAAAAATAAAAAGAAAAGAAAAGGCCACCCCCTAGTGGGCCTCGTGGTCAAGCTGGCCATCCAGCTGGTCGGGAAGGCCGGCCCACTCGAACCACCCACGCCGCCAAGGGGATAAGTCTCCCCCTCAGCCTCGTCCTCGTCAGCCCCAGATATTCCCCCCTCGCTCGGGTCTCTCCCTCTCGGTTCTCTCTGCCGGAGCATCATCAGCGCCGTTGTCGCGGCCTCGACCCCTCCCTCACCACGCCGACGCGTCCAACAGCTCCACCGGCCTCCTCCATGTCGGCTACAAGCCCCGGATGGAGCTCGGAGTCGGCGCATCAAGCGGATCGACGCCTCCCCGACTCGTCTCCCGTCTCGAACGCTGCTGCCCTCGTCGTCGTCTCCGGCCACCTTGACCCTCCCCGAGCCCGCTGCTGACCCCTACTGTTGGAAATATGCCCTAGAGGCAATAATAAAAGTATTATTATTATATTTCCTTGTTCATGATAATTGTCTTTTATTCATGCTATAACTGTATTATCCGGAAATCGTAATACACGTGTGAATACATAGACCACAATATGTCCCTAGTGAGCCTCTAGTTGACTAGCTCGTTGTGATCAACAGATAGTCATGGTTTTCTGGCTATGGACATTGGATGTCGTTGATAACGGGATCACATCATTAGGAGAATGATGTGATGGACAAGACCCAATCCTGAGCATAGCACAAAGATCGTGTAGTTCGTTTGCTAGAGCTTTGCCAATGTCAAGTATCTCTTCCTTTGACCATGAGAGCGTGTAACTCCTGGATACCGTAGGAGTGCTTTGGGTGTATCAAATGTCACAACGTAACTGGGTGACTATAAAGGTGCACTACAGGTATCTCCGAAAGTATCTATTGTTTTATGCGGATCGAGACTGGGATTTGTCACTCCGTGTAAACGGAGAGGTATCAATGGGCCCACTCGGTAGGACATCATCATATGCGCAATGTGACCAAGGAGTTGATCACGGGATGATGTGTTACGGAACGAGTAAAGAGACTTGCCGGTAACGAGATTGAACAAGGTATTGGATACCGACGATCGAGTCTCGGGCAAGTAAAATACCGATAGACAAAGGGAATTGAATACGGGATTGAATAAGTCCTTGACATCGTGGTTCATCCGATGAGATCATCGTGGAACATGTGGGAGCCAACATGGGTATCCAGATCCCGCTGTTGGTTATTGACCGGAGAACGTCTCGGTCATGTCTACATGTCTCCCGAACCCGTAGGGTCTACACACTTAAGGTTCGATGACGCTGGGGTTATAAAGGAAGCTTGTATGTGGTAACCGAATGTTGTTCGGAGTCCCGGATGAGATCTCGGACGTCACGAGGAGTTCCGGAATGGTCCGGAGATAAAGATTTATATATGGGAAGTCCTGTTTTGGTCACCGGAAAGGTTTCGGGCGATATCGGTATTGTACCGGGACCACCAGGAGGGTCCCGGGGGTCCACCAAGTGGGGCCACCTGCCCCAGAAGGCTGCGTGGGCCAAGTGTGGGAGGGGACCAGCCCCTAGGAGGGCTGGTGCGCCCCCCACAAGGGGCCAAGGCGCAAGGGAGAGTGGGAGGGGGCAAACCCTAGTCCAGATGGGCCTTAAGGCCCATATTGGTGCGCCTCCCTCTCCTCTCCCCTCTTGGCCGCCACCCCCTTTGCCATCTAGGGCTGGCCGCACCCCTTGGGGGTGGGAAACCTTAAAGGGGGCGCAGCCCCCCCTTCCCCCTATATATAGTTGAGGTTTGGGGCTGCCATACACATGAGTTCTCTTCCTCTCGTTGGTGCAGCCCTGCCTCTCCTCCTCCTCCTCTCCCATGGTGCTTGGCGAAGCCCTGCGGGATTGCCACGCTCCTCCACCACCACCACGCCGTTGTGCTGCTGTTGGATGGAGTCTTCCTCAACCTCTCCCTCTCTCCTTGCTGGATCAAGGCGTGTGAGACGTCACCGGGCTGTACGTGTGTTGAACGCGGAGGTGCCGTGCGTTCGGCACTTGATCATCGGTGATTTGAATCACGACGAGTACGACTCCATCAACCCCGTTCACTTGAACGCTTCCGCTTAGCGATCTACAAGGGTATGTAGATGCACTCTCCTTCTACTCGTAGTTGGTTTCTCCATAGATAGATCTTGGTGACGCGTAGGAAAATTTTGAATTTCTGCTACGTTCCCCAACAGTGGCATCATGAGCTAGGTCTATTGCGTAGATTCTTTGCACGAGTAGAACACAAAGTAGTTGTGGGTGTTGATGTTGTTCAATATGCTTACCGTTACTAGTCCAATCTTGTTTCGACGGTATTGTGGGATGAAGCGGCCCGGACCGACCTTACACGTACTCTTACGTGAGACAGGTTCCACCGATTGACATGCACTTGGTGCATAAGGTGGCTAGCGGGTGCCAGTCTCTCCCACTTTAATCGGAACGGATTCGATGAAAAGGGTCCTTATGAAGGGTAAATAGCAATTGGCATATCACGTTGTGGTATTGCGTAGGTAAGAAACGTTCTTGCTAGAAACCCATAGCAGCCACGTAAAACATGCAAACAACAATTAGAGGACGTCTAACTTGTTTTTGCAGGGTATGCTATGTGATGTGATATGGCCAAAAGGATGTGATGAATGATATATGTGATGTATGAGATTGATCATGTTCTTGTAATAGGATTCACGACTTGCATGTCGATGAGTATGACAACCGGCAGGAGCCATAGGAGTTGTCTTAATTTATTGTATGACCTGCGTGTCATTGAAGAACGCCATATAAACTACTTTACTTTATTGCTAAACGCGTTAGTCATAGAAGTAGAAGTAGTCATTGGCGTGACAACTTCATGAAGACACGATGATGGAGATCATGATGATGGAGATCATGGTGTCATGCCGGTGACAAGATGATCATGGAGCCCCGAAGATGAAGATCAAAGGAGCTATATGATATTGGCCATATCATGTCACTACTCTATTTGATTGCATGTGATGTTTATCATGTTTATGTATCTTGTTTGCTTAGAACGACGGTAGTAAATAAGATGATCCCTTACAAAAATTTTCAAGAAGTGTTCTCCCCTAACTGTGCACCGTTGCTACAGTTCGTCGCTTCTAAGCACCATGTGATGATCGGGTGTGATGGATTCTTACGTTCACATACAACGGGTGTAAGACAGTTTTACACAGCGAAAACACTTAGGGTTAACTTGACGAGCCTAGCATGTGCAGACATGGCCTCGGAACACGGAGACCGAAAGGTCGAGCATGAGTCGTATAGTAGATACGATCAACATGAAGATGTTCACCGATGATGACTAGTCCGTCTCACGTGATGATCGGACACGGCCTAGTTGACTCGGATCATGTGATCACTTAGATGACCAGAGGGATGTCTATCTAAGTGGGAGTTCATAAGATGAACTTAATTATCCTGAACATAGTCAAAAGACCTTTTGCAAATTATGTCGTAGTTCACGCTATAGTTCTACTGTTTTAGTTATGTTCCTAGAGAAAATATAGTTGAAAGTTGACAGTAGCGATTATGCGGACACTAGAACGCTTATGTCCTTAATGCACTGCTTAGTGTGCTGAACCCCAAACGTCGTTTGTGGATGTTGCGAACATCGGACATACACGTTTTGATAACTACGTGATAGTTCAGTTAAATGGTTTAAGTAGAGGCACCAAAGACATTTTCGAAACGTCGCGGAACATATGAGATGTTTCGAGGGCTGAAATTGGGATTTCAGGCTCGTGCCCACGTCAAGAGGTATGAGACCTCCGACAATTTTCTTAGCCTACAAACTAAGGGAGAAAAGCTCAATCGTTGAGCTTGTGCTCAGATTGTCTGAGTGCAACAATCACTTGAATCGAGTGGGAGTTGATCTTCCAAATGAGATAGTGATGTTTCTCCAAAGTCATTGCCACCAAGCTGCTAGAGCTTCGTGATGAACTATAACATATCAGGGATAGATATGATGATCCTTGAAATATTCATGATGTTTGACACCACGAAAGTAGAAATCAAGAAGGAGCATCAATTGTTGATGGTTGGTGAAACCACTAGTTTCAAGAAGGGCAAGGGAACAAAGGGATACTTCATGAAACGGCAATTCAGCTGCTGCTCAAGTGAAGAAACCCAAGGTTGAACCCAAACCCGAGACTAAGTGCTTCTGTAATAAGGGGAACAACCACTGGAGCAGGATTACCCTAGATACTTGGTAGATGAGAAGGCTGGCAAAGTCGATAGAAGTATATTAGATATACATTATGTTAATGTGTACTTTACTAGTACTCCTAGTAGCACCAGGGTATTAGATACCGGTTCGGTTGCTAAGTGTTAGTAACTCGAAATAAAAGCTACGGCATAAACGGAGACTAGCTAAAGGTGAGCTGACGATATATGTTGGAAGTGTTTCCAAGTTTGATGTGATCAAGCATCACACGCTCCCTCTACCACCGAGATTGGTGTTTGCGTTGAGCATAGACATGATTGGATTATGTCTATCGCAATACGGTTATTCATTTAAGGAGAATAATGGTTACTCTATTTTTGAATAATACCTTCAATGGTCTTGCACCTAAAGGAATGGTTTATTGAATCTCGGTCGTAGTGATACACATTTTCATGCCAAAAGATATAAGATAGTAATGATAGTACCACTTGCTTGTGGCACTGCCATGTAAGTCATATTGGTATAAAACGCATGAAGAAGCTCCATGTTGATGGATCTTTGGACTCACTCGTTTTTGAAAAGTGTGAGACATGCGAACCATGTCTATTGGTGTATATGCATGAAGAAACTCCATGCAAATGGACTGTTTGGACTCAATTGATTTTGAATCACTTGAGATATGCAAATCATACCACATAGGCAAGATGACTGAAAAGCCTCGGTTTTCAATAAGATGGAAGAAGATAGCAACTTCTTGGAAGTAACACATTTTGATGTGTGTAGTCCAATGAGTGCTGAGGCATGCAGTGAATATCGTTATGTTCTTACTTCACAGATGATTCGAGTAGATGTTGAATATATTTACTTGATGAAACACAAGTCTGAATTATTGAATGGTTCAAGTAATTTCAGAGTGAAGTAGAAGATCATTGTGACAAGAGGATAAAATGTCTATGATATGATCATAGAGATGAATATCTGAGTTACAAGTTTTGGCACACAATTAAGACATTGTGGAAATTGTTTCACAATTAAATACCGCCTGGAACACCATAGTTTGATGGTGTATCCGAACATCATAGTTACACCCTATTGGATATGGTGCATACCATGATGTCTCTTATCGAATTACCACTATCGTTCATGGGTTAGGCATTAGAGACAACCACATTCACTTTAAATAGGGCACCACGTAATTCCGTTGGGATGACACCGTATGAATTATGGTTTAGAGAAACCTAAGTTGTCGTTTCTTAAAAGTTTGGGGCTGCGACGCTTATATGAAAAAGTTTCAGGTTGATAAGCTCGAACCCAAAGCGGATAAAATGCATCTTCATAGGAAACCCAAAACAGTTGGGTATACCTCCTAATTCAGATCCGAAAGCAATATGGATTGTTTCTTGAATCGGGTCCTTTCTCGAGGAAAAGTTTCTCTCGAAAGAATTGAGTGGGAGGATGGTGGAAACTTGATGAGGTTATTGAACCGTCTCTTCAACTAGTGTGTGGCAGGGCACAGGAAGTTGTTCCTGTGGCACCTACACCAATTGAAGTGGAAGCTTGTGATGTTGATCATGAAACTTCGGATCAAGTCACTACCAAACCTCGTGGGATGACAAGGATACGTACTACATCAGAGTGGTACGTAATCCTGTCTTGGAAGTCATGTTGCTAGACAACAATGAACCTATGAGCTATGGAGAAGCGATGGTGGGCCCGGATTCCGATAAATGGCTTGAGGCCATAAAATCCAAGAGAGGATCCATGTATGAGTACAGATGGATTTCAAAAGGAAGACGGACAATGATGGTAAATGTCACCATTAAAAAAGCTCGACTTGTCGTTAAGATGTTTTCCGACAAGTTCAAGGAGTTGACTACGATGAGATTTTCTCACTCGTAGCGATGCTAAGAGTCTGTTGAAATTATATTAGCGATTACTGCATTATTTATGAAATCTTGCAGATAGGATGTCAAAACATTGTTTCCTCGACGATTTTCTTGAGGAAAGGTTGTATGTGATACAACCGGAAGGTTTTGTCAATCCCGAAAGATGCTAATAAGTATGCAAAGCTCCAGCAATCCTTCTAAGGACTGAAGTGAGCATCTCGGAGTTGGAATGTATGCTTTGATGATGATCAAAGATTTTGGGTTTGTACAAAGTTTATGAGAAACTTGTATTTCCAAAGAAGTGAGTGGGAGCACTATAGAATTTCTGATGAGTATATGTTGTTGACATATTGATGATCAGAAATGATGTAGAATTTCTGGAAAGCATATAGGGTTATTTTGAAAGTGTTTTTCAATGGAAAGCCTGGATTAAGCTACTTGAACATTGAGCATCAAGATCTATAAGGATAGATCAAAATGCTTAATAGTACTTTCAAATGAGCACATACCTTGACATGATCCTGAAGGTGTTCAAGATGGACCAGTCAAAGAAGGAGTTCTTGCCTGAGTTGTAAGGTACGAAGTTAAGACTTAAAGCTCGACCACGGCAGAAAAGAGAGAAAGGACGAAGGTCGTCCCCTATGCTTTAGACGTAGGCTCTACAGTATGCTATGCTGTGTACCGCACCGAAAGTGTGCCTTGCCATGAGTCAGTCAAGGGGTACAAGAGTGATCCATGAATGGATCATAGGACAGCGATCAAAGTTATCCTTAGTAACTAGTGGACTAAGGAATTTTCTCGATTATGGAGGTGGTAAAAGAGTTCGTCGTGAAGGTTACGACGATGCAAGCTTGACACCTATCCGGATAGCTCTGAGTAGAGAGACCGGATACATATAATGGAGCAATAATTTAGAATAGCTCCAAGTAGAACAGTTGTTTGGAATAGCTCCAAATAGAGCGTGGTAGCTGCATCTAGGAGATGACATAGAGATTTGTAAAGCACACACGGATCTGAAAGGTTCAGACCCGTTGACTATAACCTCTCTCACAAGCAACATGATCAAACATAAAACTCATTGAGTGTTAATCACATAGTGATGTGAACTAGACTACTGACTCTAGTAAACTCTTGGGTATTAGTCACATGGCGATGTGACCTGTGAGTGTTAATCACATGGCGATGTGAACTAGATTATTGACTCTAGTGCAAGTGGGAGACTGTTGGAAATATGCCCTAGAGGCAATAATAAAAGTATTATTATTATATTTCCTTGTTCATGATAATTGTCTTTTATTCATGCTATAACTGTATTATCCGGAAATCGTAATACACGTGTGAATACATAGACCACAATATGTCCCTAGTGAGTCTCTAGTTGACTAGCTCGTTGTGATCAACAGATAGTCATGGTTTCCTGGCTATGGACATTGGATGTCGTTGATAACGGGATCACATCATTAGGAGAATGATGTGATGGACAAGACCCAATCCTGAGCATAGCACAAAGATCGTGTAGTTCGTTTGCTAGAGCTTTGCCAATGTCAAGTATCTCTTCCTTTGACCATGAGAGCGTGTAACTCCTGGATACCATAGGAGTGCTTTGGGTGTATCAAACGTCACAACGTAACTGGGTGACTATAAAGGTGCACTACAGGTATCTCCGAAAGTATCTTTTGTTTTATGCGGATCGAGACTGGGATTTGTCACTCCGTGTAAACGGAGAGGTATCTCTGGGCCCACTCGGTAGGACATCATCATATGCGCAATGTGACCAAGGAGTTGATCACGGGATGATGTGTTACGGAACGAGTAAAGAGACTTGCCGGTAACGAGATTGAACAAGGTATTGGATACCGACGATCGAGTCTCGGGCAAGTAAAATACCGATAGACAAAGGGAATTGAATACGGGATTGAATAAGTCCTTGACATCGTGGTTCATCCGATGAGATCATCATGGAACATGTGGGAGCCAACATGGGTATCCAGATCCCGCTGTTGGTTATTGACCGGAGAACGTCTCGGTCATGTCTACATGTCTCCCGAACCCGTAGGGTCTACACACTTAAGGTTCGATGACGCTGGGATTATAAAGGAAGCTTGTATGTGGTAACCGAATGTTGTTCGGAGTCCCGGATGAGATCCCGGACGTCACGAGGAGTTCCGGAATGGTCCGGAGATAAAGATTTATATATGGGAAGTCCTGTTTTGGTCACCGGAAAGGTTTCGGGCGATATCGGTATTGTACCGGGACCACCGGGAGGGTCCCGGGGGTCCACCAAGTGGGGCCACCTGCCCCAGAAGGCTGCGTGGGCCAAGTGTGGGAGGGGACCAGCCCCTAGGAGGGCTGGTGCGCCCCCCACAAGGGGCCAAGGCGCAAGGGAGAGTGGGAGGGGGCAAACCCTAGTCCAGATGGGCCTTAAGGCCCATATTGGTGCGCCTCCCTCTCCTCTCCCCTCTTGGCCGCCACCCCCTTTGCCATCTAGGGCTGGCCGCACCCCTTGGGGGTGGGAAACCCTAAAGGGGGCGCAGCCCCCCCTTCCCCCTATATATAGTTGAGGTTTGGGGCTGCCATACACATGAGTTCTCTTCCTCTCGTTGGTGCAGCCCTGCCTCTCCTCCTCCTCCTCTCCCATGGTGCTTGGCGAAGCCCTGCGGGATTGCCACGCTCCTCCACCACCACCACGCCGTTGTGCTGCTGTTGGATGGAGTCTTCCTCAACCTCTCCCTCTCTCCTTGCTGGATCAAGGCGTGGGAGACGTCACCGGGCTGTACGTGTGTTGAACGCGGAGGTGCCGTGCGTTCGGCACTTGATCATCGGTGATTTGAATCACGACGAGTACGACTCCATCAACCCCGTTCACTTGAACGCTTCCGCTTAGCGATCTACAAGGGTATGTAGATGCACTCTCCTTCTACTCGTAGCTGGTTTCTCCATAGATAGATCTTGGTGACGCGTAGGAAAATTTTGAATTTCTGCTACGTTCCCCAACACCTACAACACCGATGTGAGCCCCCGCTCGTTTTCCCCACCCCTCGCTGCCGAATCCATCGCCGTAGATGCCGTAGCCGCCACGGTCGACTTCGCGCTCGTCACCCACCGACCGCGCGCGAACCTCCGCCGCCAACGACCGCATGGTCCCGCCTCGCCTCGCCGTACGCCGCGCTGATGCGCCGGCCAATCCCCGCAACCGCCTTGCGTCGTCCTCTCACACCCGTCGGAGACCGCCCGTGCCCACGCACCTCCTTCCCCCGCGCTAACTCCCTGCGCCCGGGGCCGCGCCCTCGGCCGCCTCCTGCTGCTTCGCTCCCGCCGCTCGCCTTGCCGCCCCACGCGCGCCCCTATCGCCCTACCCCACCGCGGCCTCATCCCGCAGCTCCCCACTCCGGTTGTCGCCACCTCGGCTTGGCCACGCCCCTCCCCGGACGGCGTCATGGCCTCGCCGGCGCCCCTGATGCCCCGTGCCCTCGCACAGGTGCTCGCCCGTTAACCCGCTCGCCTCTCCCGCTACCCCCGCGGGCCACTGACGTTGGGGCCCATGCCCTAGAACGTTATAAAAAAATAAAAAAATAATAATAACAATAATAATAAAAAATAAAAAATAAAAAATTAATTAATCAATTAACTTAATTAATCTAGTTTAATTAAACCTAATTAACCTGCTATTGTTAATTGGTTAACAGCCTATGACGAGTGGGACCCACATGTCAGATTGACCGGTCAACGGTCAGAGTTGACCGCTGACGTCATGCCGACATCATGCTGACGTCATAATTGTATTTTCTAATTTAATTAATTCTGCTAATCCTAAAAATGATTTAAATCTTTAAAAATTAATATAAAATAATCCATAATTCATATGAAAATACCTTGTACATGAAAGTTGCTCGGAACGACGAGATGAATCCGGATACGCCGCCCGTTTGTCCGCCACACAACCCTAGCATAGCGAACACGCAACTTTCCCCCTCCGATTCATCTGTCCAAAAACGCGAAACACCAGGGATATTTTCCCGGATGTTTCCCCCCTTCACCGGTATCACCTCATACCACGTTAGGGCATCCCTAGCACCGCTACTTGTCATGTCATGCATCGCTATGCATCTGTTTGCATTGTATTCATTGTTTCTTCTCCCTCTTCTCTCCGGTGGACTACGAGACTGACGCCGTTGCTGGTGCCCCGATCGACTACGTTGTTGATGACCCCTTACTTGCCAGAGCAACCAGGCAAGCCCCCCCTTTGATCACCAGATATCGCCTACTCTTCTCTCTACTTCTTGCATTAGAGTAGTGTAGCATGTTACTGCTTTCCTTTAATCCTATCTTGATGCATAGCTTGTCCTTGCTACTATTATTGATACCTTTACCTGCAATCCTAATGCTTAGTATAGGATGCTAGTTTATCATTAGTGGCCCTACATTCGTGTCCATCTGCCATGCTATACTATCGGGCCGTGATCACTCGGGAGATGATCACGGGTACATACTATATACTTATACATGATACATGTGGTGACTAAAGTCGGGTCGGCTCGTAGAGTACCCGCGAGTGATTCACGGATTGGGGGCTGAAAGGACCTTTGTCCTGACGGCCCTCTGAGTGGATCTTTGTGGCGGAGCGATAGGGTAGGTTGAGACCACCTAGGAGAGAGGTGGGCCTGGCCCTGGTCGGCGTCCGCGGTTATTTCAACATAACACGTTTAACGAGATCTTGGTATTTGATCTGAGTCTGGCCATTGGCCTATAGGCACTAACCAACTACGCGGGAACAGTTATGGGCACTCGACGTCGTGGTATCAGCCAAAGCCTTCGTGACGTCAGCGACTGAGTGGCGCGCGCCGGTTTGGACTGGAATGCCTGCTCTTGTATAAGGGAGGCTAGGTCTGCTCGCCGGCCGCATACGCAACGTGCAGGTGTGCAATGGGTGATGGGCCCAGACCCCTGCGCCATAGGATTTAGACCGGCGTGCTGACCTCTCTATCGTGCCTAGGTAGGGCTGCGACGTGTTGATCTTCCGAGGCCGGGCATGACCCAGAAAGGTGTGTCCGGACAAAGGGGATCGAGCGTGTTGGGAAATGTGGTTCATCCGTGCAGGGAAGTTTATCTATTCGAATAGTCGTGTCCCTCGGTAAAAGGACGACCCGGAGTTGTACCTTGACCTTATGACAACTAGAACCGGATACTTAATAAAACACACCCTTCCAAGTGCCAGATACAACCGCTGATCACTCTCTCACAGGACGACGAGGGGAGGATCACCGAGTAGGGTTATGCTATGCGATGTTACTTGGTGAACTTACCATCTACTCTCTTCTACATGCTGCAAGATGGAGGCGGCCATCGTCGACGATGACTCCTACTACACTGGAGGTGCCTACTACTACGTGCAGGCCGTTGGCGACGACCAGGAGTAGTTTAGGAGGATCCCAGGCAGGAGGCATGTGCCTCTTTCGATATGTATCCCAGTTTGTGCTAGCCTTATTAAGGCAAACTTGTTTAACTTATGTCTGTACTCAGATATTGTTGCTTCCGCTGACTCGTCTATGATCGAGCTCTTGTATTTGAGCCCTCGAGGCCCCTGGCTTGTAATATGATGCTTGTATGACTTATTTTATTTGTAGAGTTGTGTTGTGATATCTTCCCGTGAGTCTCTGATCTTGATCGTACACGTTTACGTGTATGATTAGTGTACGGTTGAATCGGGGGCGTCACACTGGACGCCTTAAAAGAACTCTGACGTCATCGCATGGGGAAAGAAAATGGAGGAAATTAGCCCAAGAGATAGTAGAGATGAGTTTAGACGCATCCAGCTCAAGTTTGTTAACATCCTCAACAAAAATGTCATTGACCGTGCCGACGTTTTCAACGTCGGCGCACCTATCAACTTAAAGGAGATAAAAGCTCGTCTTAATCAGCAGGGGCACGATACTGACGAAACGTGTCTTGCGAATCCGACGAAGAAATACATCGACTTTCCCTCCCTTTCGGCCCCTGCGTCGCCTGCCTGGGCAACTCGCGCGACGGCTAGGGTTCCCGAGCGCTGCCTCCCCCACTCCTCCTCCCCCTCCTCGTCGCCACCTAAGGTGGTCGCCGGGCAAGCCCGCGCGGCCGCCAGTGACAGTGGCGGTGAGGCCCTCGTCGCTCCGGCTTTGGAGGATCTGGATCCTAGGGGGGCGACCCATGCCCGCGCGACGGCGCCGTTCTAGCCCTAAACAGTGCTCGCGGAGGGCTCTGGCCGACATCCTCGACTGCAGGGGCGGTGGGGCGTCGGCGCCTGGTGGCTAAGTGTGGAGGCCTCCTTCCTCGCCAAATCTGGAGGTTTGCCGCCCCCACTTCGCTCCCTCCCCCCTGTGCGCCTGTTATCCCGCAGCTGGTCGCTGGATCCGGTGAAGTTTGGGGCTGGTGGTGCAGATCGGGACCGGGGGAAACCCCTGGCCACCTGGCTCGGCCCGACAGCGACGTCGGCCTTGGGCGACGTTTCCTTCTTGGAGGCGGTGTCGTGGTCTCCTTCTCCCCACCTCCATTTCCTTTCTCGGGTGAAAACCCAAAATCCGACCAGATTGGGCAGCTGCGATGTTGTGTGGGTCGTTCCCTCCATGGAGGCGTTGCCTTGTCGTTGCCGGCGACAGTGGGCCCCCTGTGTCTTCTTGCTCGGGTGGTGTTAGCACAGGCTGGTGTCCCGGGCCAGAACATGGCGCTGCGACTGGGCTCCACGATGGCACGGCGGGCAGCGCTGCCTTCCCGCGGTGAACGCCCAGGTGGCAGGCGCGCTGGGGTGCCAGAGACAACGACGGCATGGTCCGGCACGGCTAGATCTAGTGCGAGCGGCAATGGGTGGTGGTAGTGCGGGCCGAGGTTGGGGACGGCGGTCGCGATGGCTCGTCCAGATTTAACCTCGCGGTGCCGCAGGCAGCTGCCCTGACCGAGGCCCTCTTGATTGGTCAGGGTAGCGCCCCCTCCTCGTGATTCATGAGGCATTCAGCTCTACGGTTAATGGTGCGTCTGACGGTGGAACATAGCGGCTCAGCGCTTCTCGCCTTTGGCTAGCCTTGGTGGCAGGGGCGCTCTGGATCTTGCTGTTGCCAAGGGTGGCTGGCCTCGGTTCAAGAAATGGCACGACGAATGCGGCGTGGCTAGCAGCTGCTGGTGGCCTCCCCCTGCCCTGGTACAGCTAGCGAGGCTCCAGATATACCAAAATGGACTGATTTTCCGGCCTCAACGTAAGTGGTCCATGTTGATGGGGGTGGGATGGTCTTGGAGGCCGGGACGGAGGCTCTGGTGGTAGGAGCGCAGGGTCATGGGAGGAGCTCGTGCTTAGGTGCTACCCGATGGCCATGGCTATGTGCCCGCCGTGGCGGCCAGGGCATGTGACGATCGATGGCGGTGGTGTGGCAGTCACAGATATGCCAAGGGCGATGAGTGTTGGGTCAAGGTGAAAATCTGTTGTCTTCAGGCAGGTCAGCGACAACGATGTTCATTCCCTTCTTGAAGGCGTCGCTGCAGTCCTCATTGCACATCGTGTTGCTCCAGGGAAAACCCTGATCCTTAGTTCGAGCGTTGACAGCACTCTGGCGTCATATCCTTCCCAAGCCCATGAGTTATCGTCGGCAACTTCATCTCTTTACAATGGCATGTTCATGATTAAGGACCCCAATAGCTCTTGTAGTGGTAGGGGCGGGGTTGTTGCTACGCTCAGCGCCAGTGTATCCACCTTGGGTGTGTGCATGTGTTGGAATGGCATAAGTTTGTACTAAGTTGTTGATGGTTGCTGGTTGGGTGTGTGCATGTGTTGGAATGGCATAAGTTTGTATTGAGTTGTTGATGGTTGCTGGTTTATATATAAAGCGGGCAAAAGCCTTTTTAACAAAACATATTTCATGTATCCTATTACATGACGGGCTCACATGCACCAGCCAAATGAATGAACCATATTTCATGTATGGTGCGTTCGAGTTTGCTAAGAAATTCATTGTAATGGTTTGCTTACCTTTTAAATAAACTACGTCTGTTAAAATTTATTTCATATAAATTATGCTAGTTGAAATTTATTTCATATAGTTTGCTCGGCTTCTTTGTTGCTTATTCATAGTCATGTAGGGAACCAAACACCTCCATGGGTCATTCGTAAAACATAACTGTTCATAGGTTATAGGTTACTTGTCTTCACGGCTACAACTGATTTTTGCGCAAAGGGCATAAAGGGTCATCTAGTTCTGCTTAAAGAAAATGCTCTGGCTTCACATCACAAAAAGGCTATGTACATGTAATCAATAAGAGCCACCACCAGCTATCCTGACATCCTAACATATACCTGTAAACAAGTTGTTTTTTCCATATTTTCTTCTTGAGCCTCGAGCATCCAATGGAGTAGAAATCAAACTAGTAAGAAAAAGGCTTTCCGTTTTTCTAGCCGGAGTGGACAGGTTCTCCTTTGCCAGTAGTACCCACCTGTAGGTAAGAGCCGTAGCTGTGGAAGGAAATCACCACTTAAATCGAGCAAGAAATGATATCTTATTTTACTTTAGCGACTTCAATCCATTAGCAACTACGCGGGCTGCAAGCCAACTAATACCTGCAAAACATAAGCTCAATATGAATCATACTACATTATCTGATGCCAACACCAATCGAAACAAACGATTCCTCAAAGAAAAAATGTCACAGCTACATTCTAGATTTTGAGGAGCCTTCAAACTTAATTATGTGGCAGTGCTGTCAGGAAGATGATACCAGACAAAGAATTATAGTCGTCTGGATTAACATTACACCACAAGAAAAGGAAATAAGGAGATGCTCCCAAGTTGGACTAAAGCTGCGACGATTAATACGGATCGGAGGGAGTAGTATATTTAAGACTAAAACTTCTATGATTTCTCAGTGCTTGCAAGCACATATATACCATATGATAGATCTGTTAGGGAAATAGCAACTTGTATTTCCTGGGGGCAATGGCCAAAGACTATATACCCCCAGGATATTACATGTACAGGTGGTAAATATGCAGGAAACCCCTCATACTACGGGGAACTATACAGGCTATACATGGAACATAATATAACTCTAGCAAGATCCACTTATACCAGTTGTCAGGGAAGAAGTTTTCAGAACTCAAGCTGAATATGCCTTTTAGCTCCAGTTTTAAAATTATAACACTCAAAGCTCATGATAGAGAAACAACGGGGCTACAAGGTCAATTAATCATTTAGCAATCCAAATTTTACTCAAACAAGCTTGATTTTACTCAAATGATGGTGTGCAACACAAGAGCAGTTAAGTGTCAATACCTTTGCTTTAGCAGGTATGGGTACTCAAACGCAGCCCATCTGGAACATCACAAGTGTATATAATGTTTCTTGACCTTTTGCATGATCAATATCATCTATGCAAATGATAAATCTTGAACAGTGTGACGGTTGGTATTGCGAGGGGCATATGGCTTTGGTACCTTCCATCTCAGTAATTCCTAAAGAAAGTTGACAGAAATCGTTCAGCTTTGGTCCAAATTTAACTAAATTAAATCGGGCAATGTTAAGCACACTCCACAGAAAGTTTGGTATTAACATGAAGTTTAACCATTTTCTATTTAGTCTGGAACTAGGCATGCTGTGTGATTACGTGTACATGTCATTTGTATTTAAGATTTTGTGTACCTTGATTGCATTTGGGCCATAGGTTCTATAGACTTTATCAATTGCTGAGTAAATGATAGTCGCTTGATCAGAACCACGATTACACTTGATCAAATGAACAGCTTCCCTCGAATTCGCAGGCTTAGCCTTCAAATACAAAATAAGCTTTGAAGGCAAGGATCCAGGAGCATCTTTTTTCCCATGAGTAGTCTCCAATGTGACAAGATCATCCCATAATACATCCCAGATTACCGAGCATGGATCCTTTGCAGGATTGAACTTTCTCTGGGTCATCATCGGTACCTGAAACCAAACATATAATGATTTTGACTGAATAATTGTTAAACATAGTGTAACTGGAGTGTAAACCCGTCTCACCTGAAGTAACGATACTCTTCTGTGCGTAACTAAGAGAATTTTCCCCTTGGGAAGTATGAAATGGTCCTCATAAGCATCAGTAGATGCAAACTTTCCTCGCACTTTAAAAAGGTCAACTTGGCCAAGAAACGTACCAGATTCAGCTAACTGCAAGACAGCCTTCATAATCCCACACACACACACACAAACAAAAAAAAGGAAAATATATCATTCAGAAAATGCTATTCAAATACATCAAGGCCTGTATAGAGAGACAACTAATTACCTGGCCAGCTGCTTTATACTCGTCATAAGGATAGATCAAGCTATCACCACCAATTGCTCGGGGGAGACGTCTACGCAGCAACTGCTCCTCAGCCATTATAGCTGATGATATTTTCAATTTTACAGCATTTGCACCTTCAGTGGTTTTCGACAGAAGATCAAGAACTCCACTCACTGGCTGAGCAGCTGCACCAATTAAGCCTTTTCCAACTCCCTGTACAAAGCCCTCAACACCAGAAGATTTTGCACCCTCGATGGGCTTTGTCAATATGCCCGTGACACCTCTGAAGATTCCCTTCGCGAGAGCCCCACCTCCATCTCGTATGACATCACCAAAATCTTCGACGCCTTTGCTATCCTGGAGAAAACACAGCAGCAGCATTGCAATTTGTTTTAGGTACAACTCGCACCAGTTTTGTCACACGCATATGAACATAGGAACAATCATTGATGTACCTGTCTCATCCGGCCCTGAATGAATTTCTTGTCCATGGACAGTGCTGCTATACCCTTGCTCATGTTACTCAAAGCACTACTGGCATTGCCAAGAATATCAACACCAGAAAGTAGTTGAAGAGGTTGGCTAAGAAGATCTTTTTGGATGTTAGATATAGCAGAGTTCATTAGTGCACTTTGTCGCATGCACAACTCCTCACGGTACCTTTGAGCTATACGGACCTTGTACATTTAAGAAAAAAGATTAGCAATAGAAAATAATTAACTACAGAAGCATAAACATTGCCAGTTTGTAGAACTAGAGAAAAGTTAATGAATTATGAGTATTGCATGAAAGATGAAGATACAGATAAAAAATTAAAACCCTGCCCTACCGGCATGTGTTCCATGTTCCCCAATGCAGTCATCAAGGATGACCAGAACCCAAGAACTCCTCTTGGCCTTTGGGTTGGGGACATTGCCATTGATACTCTAAAGCGGACTTCAGAGATATTCAGAAGCCTATAAAAGAAGATTCAGTATCAACAGCAGGGAAGAAAAAAAAGGAAAAACTATTAAGATGCGGCAAATTGCATACCCTATTTTCAGAATAGGATCAATTGAAACAGCTGAAGGCTGAGAGGTAGATATCCTATCAATTTTAAGGTGTTGAACCATCTCGTGGAGGCGCCAAATAATCGGCTCATGGATGTTAACAAAAAACACACAATTCTCAGGAACCTGAAAACATACACAGCTGTTACTGGAAAAGAATATTGAGGACATCATAATATCTACATGATCACTCGGGTATAGCACAATAACTATCCAGAATGCAGCAGTCAAGATTACAGGGGAAAAAAACTAAATCTCTACTAGATAGTACAAGCTATGACAAGCCTGTAAAATTATAACTAAAATAGCTGTGGGAATCCAAAGACCATTTCCTGATAAACCATGTTAAAACAAATCAGCTCACCTGCACACCAATATATGGATAAACACAAAAATCTAGAGAATTATTGGTCTGCATCGTCATAGAGAACTTGAGCACATGGTCTGATTGATTGTCCATCTTCTGAGGACAAAAGAGGACAGGCATTGAAACAAAAGGCAATTGATTGTCCACTTGAATCCAGTGCATTCGCACTTTAAACCTACCATTGAAAGAGTACTTAAAACATCTAATCATAGAGGAATGTGAGAAAACGAGAAAAATAGCAGTGAGAAAGTAATAAAGCAAAAGGCCGACAGTAGATCATACCTATTGATTCCAGAACCCATTCCAGATGAGTAAGCAAGTAATAATTGCTGCACTGAGAGGTAAAGAACTTCCTCAGGCATATGGTCAATTATGGATATGCCCAGCTCTGTTAGTTCCAAAGTAACATGAAATTCACTATCAAGATCTTGAGATGACTGCCCACAGTCGACCTCTGATGGCTGAAAGATTGGTGATAATAGTCTTTCAGTTATCTGTCCTCGAGTTCTATTCTCTGGCAACCAATCACTAATTTGTGTAACATGCAATTTGCCTTCCTTGACAACAGTGATACGTAAGGCCTTCTTAAGCCCACTTGAGGTAGCTAGTGGCTGGTGATCCATGATGGCATCAATATCATATGTCATAGAGCTCGTAGCATCAGTTCCATCTACCAATACCTCCAACAGACGCCTTCTGCCAAGATCCTCCCAGAAGAAGGAAGCTGATGAATTTGGAGGTAGACTACGCCAAGCATAATCATCACCACCAACTTGACGAAATCGTACAGGCAAGAACATGGAGCGATTCTCCACCCTGTGTACGTGATTTTTAATTTGTTTATCAAGTGTAAGAGATATTGACATAAATATGACAAGTAGCTGTACCTGTACGGGCTGGACCAGCAAGCAAGTTGAAATACAACTTCATAACGTGAACTTTTTGTTCCACTTCTAACATTTACCCTCACAAAAACTTGATCATTTCCTGTAACACTATTCATGAGCACACACATAACTCCATTAGCATCAATGCTAAATGGTGTACTCCATTTGTATCCCTCCATCCGCAACTGCAAGAATACAAAATGGAGAAAGGTAAAGAAAACAAATAACTTAAGAAACTAAACATTAGCACGAAGTATGTAAAAGGTACCAGTTCAAAGTTAATAACCTTTAAAAATTCGTTTCCAAATTCTGAACGCCATTGGAACACTTTTGGAGGATCAGTTGGATGTAAATGCTCCTCAACCTCACTATGATACTCTGATAAAATAATACTTCTCCCAGTTCTATTAATAAAAAGTGCACGCGGAAGAAAATTCACTACCTGCATTAGTAGAACATTTTTCTAAATTCTTTACTTAAATCATACTGTGAGATATTATTCAAGAGAAAAAGAAAAGGCATACAGTGGCATACATACATAGCATTGCCTCAAAAGATTCCTCTTAATGTTAAAGCACAATTGACCGAACATAGAAATAAAATTGGATAATTAACAGGAATGCCAATACTGCAGGCATGTGTAACACTCAAACACTGGTCATGGAAGGCAAAGGTCATCCAAGTAGCATGTTTTCAGGCCGGAGTATACACTTGCCATGCAGGACGAAAGTATCTTGATAATGATGGTATCTGAACCAAAAAACATGCACCAGCACAAGTCTCCCGGCCTAAACTACATGATCCAGAGTTAAGCTCTGTGTAAGCAGTAGCACTTCATCATAGAGAAGGGGCAGCTGATTCCATATCACAATAACATTCTATTAGAAACAAGTACTAACAATCTCACACAGAATAACTTGAGTCAAGGTTCACAGTTCAAAGGCAGTTAACAAAACCAACAAAAATAATCTAAAAGGGTAAAAGAAATAGCTAAAGAGTGAATGCCCACAGTGGATCCAGCAAAAATAACCTTAAAGCAGCTCGAGAAGATCCAGCGTGGGTTCCTATGGGCCGGCCGTGTGGATGCCCACGGTGGTCACTGCCACGTGAACTGGCGCCGGGTTTGCCAACCGCTTGAGTATGGCGGGTTGGGCGTCCGGGACCTGGAGCGCACAGGGCTCTCGCTACGGTTGCGCTGGCTATGGCTTGCGCGCACAGACACGGACAGAGCATGGCAAGGGCTGGACCTGCAATTCACCTCGGAGGAGCGCGCGCTCTTTTACGCCTCGACGACCATGGCCCTCGGGGATGGAAGGACCGCACTTTTTGGGGAAGATCGCTGGCTTGGTGGCCAGGGCGTTCGTGAGCTCGTGCCCGTGCTCTTTCAGTGCATCCCAAAGCAGCGCCGGAAGACAAGAACGGTGGCGGAGGCCATGACCAACAATGGCTGGGCGCGTGACATCCAAGATCTGCTCGGCCTTCCTGAGATCGGTCAGTATCTCAAGCTTTGGCACTTGGTGCAGCACATCCAGCTGTCCAACGAGCCGGACAAGCTACTTTGGAGCTGGACCACCAGTGGCACATACATGGCCCAGTCATGCTACCGGGCAACATTCCATGGAGCGACGGGCTGCCACTCCTGGAAGCTCATTTGGAGGACCTGGGCGCCGCCTAGAGTGAAGTTCTTCCATTGGCTGGCTTGCCAAGACCGCCGCTGGACTGCTGAGCGGCTCGCGCGCCGCGGCCTGCAGCACCACCCGCGGTGCCTGCTGTGCCACCAGGAACCGGAGACGATCAGGCACTTGATGCTCACATGCCCATTCACCAGGCAGACATGGCACGAGGTCCTATCTTGGCTACGCTTGCCGGCGCCGACGCCCGAGCACGATGATTCGCTTATGGACTGATGGCTGCGTGCGAAGGAGTTCACACCGCCCACTCTACGCAAGGCGCTGAAATCCGCAGCGCTCTTGATGCCGTGGATGATCTGGAAGCATAGGAACGCGTGCGTTTTTGACCATGTTAGCCCCTCGCTCAATGAGCTTCTAGACACGATCAAGGACGAGGCCCGATGTTGGGCAAAGGCCGGAGCTCAAGGGCTCAGGGTCATTTTGCCATCATCCTGGGATGTCCACTGAGCCCCTGACGGCTGTGTAAAACTGCCTCCTAGGAGGATGTAAATTCCCTCTCTTTCCAATGCAATGAAACGCAAAAGCCATTTGTGTTTTCTCAAAAAAGAGTGAAGATATGAAGTGTAATTGTAACAGATATAAATAGACTCTGCGGTTAAATATGAACACATTCTTACCAATACAGTGAGCTTTATATCCTAGAAACCCTTGCATACTGATTTTGTTTGAGATTTTTTTTTCTCAAACACGCAGGAGAGCTGCGTATTATTTCATCAAGAAGAAAGAAATATGTACAAGGGTGAGGGCAGAAACTCCCTCAACCCAAACACACCTCAAGGCGGACCCCTAAGGAACAAACTAAGAACTCACACCACACAGAAAACAATACGAACAAAACTCAGACCAAGGACGAGCCTATTGTCCGAGGTAAGTAACCCATATAAAAAGTTCCCGAAGCGCCAAAGCTCCGGCTGAACACCAGATGGCGAATTCGCTAGCAACACCATGGAAACATTTGTCCTAGCGCATTTTGTTTGAGATAAAGCATAGCTACTAAAAGAACTGTTCTTTACTTTTTTATGGTCCCAGCATGCATCAGGATATCAATTTATTGTCTCCAACTTATATATTTACTGATATACTGAGCTAAACCTTCTTTGACTACATATCACTATCCAATGCTGCCCGAGGCAAGGGAATAGATGAATGAGAGGCAACTATGACAATTACTTACCATGGGAGTGTCTGCATTTTAATCTTGTAAATTAAAATAGGTCTTTGTTCCTAGTTCCAAATTCCGTACGGCAATAGTATAAATCAGAACAGGACTAAAAATATGGCAAGTGAACTTGGCACCCAATAAATTCTACAGGCCAATATACGACCACGGACTCAAATTTACATAAATGAACTACAACATGCAGAAAATAACGCATGAATATTCAAACCTTAGTCCTATCTGAAGCCATCTTCAGTTGAACTGAGAACCAATAATATGATCCATCAGAACCAAATGCTTTAACATCAACATTCTCCTGCACCAGATAAATGGCACTGAATCAGCAAAGTGTAGTGCATAAAAGCATAATCAAATGTGTGTAATATAGCATTGTCAACCTTGTTCTCGAGCTCAAATAGGGACACTCCAATACTGTACTGTTTACATCTTCCAACAGCCACACAAATCGCAACCTGTGCCGGGCGGAAGGTGTTATCCCGAGACTCGCGCGTATGTGTCGAGCTGTTCACATAATCCTGTGGTGAAAGCATTATATAGTTCATAGCACAATCTTCGATAACTTCTAATATTTGTGTGTTTTTCTGTGATACGCTGCCTCTTCTGACAAGGGACTTTGAAGAATATCTGAGGGAAAATTTTGAAGATTTAGCCACTCTGCTCAATGAGTCTGGTCTACTGAGTGAGTCCGGTCTGCCCAGTGAGTCTGCATCTGCATTTACTGCTTGTTCAATTTCCACAATACGATAAGCTAGTGGAATGGAAGAATTGTTTTTTATCCAATATGGAACAAATAATCTTATCGTCTTTGGTGCAGCATCACTTGCTCCCAGATCATGTTCAACGCTAACACGCAATTTCCTAATTTGATACACAAGCGAAAAACATTAGAAATACTAAACAATTGAGTCCATAATCATAGTTAACATTAAAAAAATATAGAACACTCAGTCAAGTATTATCAATCTATCGCGCCTATCAATAAATATGTACTGTTTTTACTCAAAATATATGGTGTTTGGATATTTGTTGATAAATACTCCCTCCGTCCGGAAATACTTGTCATCAAAATGGATCAAAGGGGATGTATCTAGATGTATTTTAGTTCTAGATACACCTCTTTTTATCCATTTTGATGACAAGTATTTTCGGACGGAGGGAGTATAGGCTATTTTGAACGCAATATATATGTTACTGATGTAGTACAAAGTTGAGTCACTTATTTTGGGACGGAGGGAGTAGTTAGGAAAGTGATTGACTACAAACTAAATCCAAAAGGTCACCTATTTTTCTTTCAAAAGAAGAAACAGGTCACATACTCCCTCCGTCCAGAATTACTTGTCGCATAAATGGATGTATCTAGACGTATTTTTAATTCTATAATACATCCATTTCTACGACAAGTAATTCGGGGCGGAGGGAGTATTTTGACCAGATCATGTAGGTTTTTTCTATACTGAAAATAAGTTTTTATGCAAGAAAACGCAAGAGTGGATGCTAGATTGCAAGATCAAACTGTTATGGAGAATTTTAAATGGATCCCAAAAGAACAATACAAGCTAATGCACCTTCACAACCAGCCGGTGTGGCATATATTGATATGAATATCATGTAATCAGAGAGTAGAGGGCTTCAGTAAACCAAACGTTATGAATGGGCTCAAATTCAAGTTGTACAGAATTGTGTAACATATGGCAACAAATGTGATGCGGCATTTCCCAAAACAAAATGCAAAAAATACTATGGCTACATAGGTTGTTTGTTTGGACAGCATCGGAAGAAAAGCTGAAATGCAAAAACTACATCTTGGTTGTACTCAAATTACTGTTCGTGAAATTCTACTAGGAAAAGCTGAAAGAATAAAAGCATCAAACCTCTGGGTTCGTTTCTGAACCATCCAGAAAGAAGAAACGTGTTCCAGGGACAGCAAGTCCATTATCAGTTCAGCATCCTAAAAGGAATGAGAAATGGATAAATTACTTTAATCCCTCAAGTAAGTATACATAAGGCAGGTAACATAAATTAGTGATCTGTCTGGTAAGAAGAAAAAGAGATGGGAACAGCAGGATAGTACAAAGCGTATTCCAGAAACCAGCGGATTTATCACACCTATGTGCTATAGATCTCTAACTACACTATCATAAGAAGAACCATGATCCATTAGTTTGGTTTGGAAATGTTCTACACAGACACAAATGCATTACCTTTTCTAAAATCCAGTCATTTTGAACAAACAGTGTGAGATAAATGGATTTCCGAATATCTGCTGAATAAATGAATGCGCTTCCACCTGACGATACAATACCATGCTGCCTTTCAACCATATTACCTTCAGCTGACTTCTCCCAAATAGAATACTCAGCTTCATATGGAAGCTTATTTTCAAGTCTAAGAATTGAATTGAAAGAGAACTTCCAGTCGTAAACAGGCATATTTAAGTCCGTATGAACAATGGAAGCATCAACTCCAACACTAAGCCAGAAATATTGTTTGATACCAACAAGAGGGGAGCAGTATGAAAGAACATCTTTTTTCTCGAGCTCAGCAAGCCTAAGAACAGAATTCTTTGATGGAACAGATGATTGTTTCATGGTGCTTTGCCTAGAAAGTGAAGACTGCTGCTGCTTAGGTAGGCTGTCACAACCTAGTGAAAGAACCTGACTCCAATTGTATGATTCGTCTGATTTTACAGAAAAAGGCCGAACTTGCAAGCACAAATCCATATCTTTGATCATGGCTGTCCAAGGCAACGCTGTAGATGAATATGGATCCACAATAGCAACTACATTCCTAGCTATTTCCACACTTTGTTCTTGCAATAGCTGCCTCGTACGTACCCAACACCTTCGTCTAACATAGTCATGTGGTGATTTAGAAGATCTCCAGGATGACGGCCAGTTTAAGTTTTGAATATCAGCAGCATACGCCCATCCATCACAATCTACAGAAGTAGATTTTTCGATTTTCCATGGTGAAGTCCACTTCCAATCAGGTGGAAGACGAGGTTCAAAGAATGCCTTCATAATAAGTTGCATAGTTTTGTTAGATTAGAAGCTAATAACTTTTGTTATAATATATGTCATTTTTTGCATAACCTAAAACCAAATATAATGTATATTTCCTCAAATAAAGGAAAGATTGATTTCCTTGATCAACAGGCCCAAAAGAAATTACCTTGGATGAGTAAGAGCAGTCCTTGGTGCTCCATTGGCCCAACTCAATTCCATGATCACTAGAATGGTTACTTGTCCATCCTGAAATGGGTTGGTACCACTGGTTTTCAAATACTTCATCAACGTTGTTGGTGGAACTGGTTGATTTATCATTTATCATGGAGCTATTAAGCTTGTTTATGGGACATACAGAAACTTCAAGTTTTATGTCAGAATCATTAGCAATAACAGCAAGGGACCTCAAAGTTGCATGTTTCTTTCCATTTTTCATGGTGATCTCAAACGCAAAGTGATTACTATTAAGTGATTTTGGGATGATTGACAGTGGTAAAACTGCAGTAAAACTTTCCCATGGACCATCTGGGGTAAGCCCTACACAGAAACCAGTCTCTGCATTGCTTATGCTATCTTTCCAGCTCTGGAAGTCTGTTTGAGTAGATCGTTCTATGTAACAACATGAAAGTACTAAAGCACCACAGCCTTTCCTGTCTCCCTCATCGAGTCCTGTGGCCTACAAAATGTTAAATATGCTTAAGTTGATGTAATATAAATTAAACAAGTAATTAAGGATGCTAACTGATGAGCAAATTTAATATAAATTAAAAAAAGTTTTTTTTAACATTGTCAAAATAGCTCAGCAAGTTCTACAAAACAAAAGAACTACCTTCCCAGTAAGAGGACATGTCATTACTCGCTTGACATCAGCAGCTTGCTGAAGGATTCTGATAGAAGCAGCTCGTTTCAATGTTGTTGTTCCCCTTCCAATAGGGATTGACAAAGAACCAAGTACTTCACCTTACAAATGAATGAAGGGTGTTATTCAAATCCTAAACATTACTCTCTAGTAGCCAAATTTCCCATGCAAGTGTAAGATTTAGTTCACATATAACAGATAGTAGGCAAACGGGTAGTTCCGAAGGAAAGAGGCAAAGAAAAAATTGGAAGTTAGAAAAATGGAATCAGTATTTTGCTGTTAAGAAGAAACAACCAATAAGAAATACATAATGATCTTATAAATGGATTTGACAGGAAATATGAACAAAAAATCAAGAGGAAGCTGCTAAATGCCATACAGTTTTTATTATAAAATTACCTTTGCCAGCCTTTGATGCCAAATTTGTTACCTCAATCTCTAAATTAGCTGATGCCTGCAAAGCCCAGGAAATAACAATTAATGCAATCCTACTAATACACTCATACAAGAAGATGCGAAATATTTCACGAATGAGATATAATAAGGTCCGGCCAGGCCTACTAGGCTATGAGAAGTTATTACACTATGATCTGGCCACGGTACTACAAGACAGGCATAAAAAGAATGACTGTGCTATGTGGGGGGACGTGCCCATGGTGTCTTATGTGAGGACTACACTAGAAAACTTTTATTTCTCAAACCATTAATCCGATTGATGATCCGCTTTCCCTGTTGGTTTCACCGTGGCGAGATCTTCGAAACTAGATCCAATATCGATATGTTTTGACAACTTTTTTCACCAGCAGTTACCAGATTAGTTTCACTTACCAGATTTAAATACACTTAGTTATCAGATGATGGGATGCCATTCTCTATTAGTCTAAGACTTGCACCATACTACTTTTATGACATATTATCATTTTATACTTGTAATATTTGAAAAACTCACTTTGTAGCTGTACAAAAGGAATGGAATGCCTAATAACACATGTAAATTATTGCCTGGTGACCATTCATGTTATTGTGGAAACTGTGTGTTGCTAAATATGGTAACCACGCACTATAATCTGGTAACTGGTGGCGACAAAAAATCATCTAAACATGCCAATACAGGATCTTATTTTGAAGCCCTCGTGATGCGGAGCATCCCACGTTCATCCCCATGTAGACTCCGACTACTCTCCAAGCCCCAAGAGGACATATGACGAGACCTCGAACATACGCCATTGGACACAAGGTGAACTCGCTCCTCTCCGAACTTTCACTTTCTACATGTGAGACATGGCTACTACCTCCAACGTGTGTGCTATGCATGATCAGGTACTTAGAGGAAAGCCACGGAGCCACCACATCCAACGGAAGAGCTAGCAAGGACGCCAAGTACAAGGACCAAGAGAAGAAGCTGCCCGAAGTCTTCAGCCACCGGACGACCGGGCAACGCCGAACGTCCGACGCCTGGGCACTCATCCAGCAAGAAGGGCCAGCCAACGGAAGCTACAGCGGCCAGACATCCGACAAGTACCGGACGTCCGACACACTCCAGCGACCGGACGCCTGATCGTCTCCGGAAATCCGGCGCCACCTCAACCGAGCCAAAACGCCGGACGTCCGACAAGTATCGGACAACCGGACCCTCGCGAGCCACCGGACGTCTGGTACCTGTCGGGCCCGAGGCCCATGTATCCCCCACTTACCCCTTCGTGTCCCTAGACTATATATACTCCTCCACCTCCTCCTCGTTAGGGTTAGCGTTGTGATAGCTCATTTGAGAGATAGAGCTTCGCTCATCCATACGCATCTACTCCTTGAGAGAGACCGCGGCCCCTCTTCGGAGAAGATCCACCTTGGATTCAAGACCCCCTCTTGGGCGGCCCCATCAAGACCTCACGGAGAAGAACCGGTTACCCTATGTATCGTCCTTTCTTGGATTCGGATCTTGTATCTCTTTGTGTTTCGAGGATCTAGCACATGTGTGATCATACTTGTTGGTTTGAGTGTTCTCTTGTGTTCCCCTCGTGTTCTCCCCTCGTGTTTCCCCTCGTGTTCTTCGTGTTTTTCGTGAAAGATCGGCCATCTAGGGTTCCACCCTACATCATCTTGGCATCATGAGCCACGTTGATCACGATTTCGGAGCCTCCCCTCGTTGTTTTCTAGCTTGATTTTATTGTGTTCTTTGCCAATTTCGAAAATCCCCAACAAAAATAGCCCTAAATTTTTTTGTGATTTGTTGGTTTGACGAAGTTTTGTTGGATTTGATCCATGGATTTGCTTGGTTTCAAGTAGATCTAGCATCTCCCCAAGTTTCCCCATCTTTCATCCACGAAATCTCATCAATTTTGGCCCCAAAATCCCCAAATTCCGCCCAAAATCGCGGCCTGGATCTCGCATCTCGCGTTGACCCCGACCCACTGGACGACCACGTTTTACGGACGTCCGAAGCCCTAGGAAACACCGGACATCCGACCTTTTCCGGACATCCAGAACCCCTAACCCGAGCCAAATTTACGGATTTCCGAGCACTCCGGACGTCCTTTTACGGACGTCCGTAACCTCAAAAAACTGACTTCACTGAAATTTTGTTTCGGCCATAACTAATTCATCCAGAGTCCGATTTTCGCGTCCTTTAGCTCGTTAAGAAGCTCTTGACACCCCCCTTCCCATGAAAATACCACCAACATCTTTTGACTCCATCAAATTTTTGGAACTTTGGCATCTTTGCCTAGGGCTTCCACCACATCATCCGCTACACCACCACCGACTTCCGCAACCTAACCAATTTTGTTCCCCTTCGCATTAGTGGTTGTTTGAGTTGCGATTTGAGTCTCCTAAGGTGTTTCGGCTACTTAGGGATGGTTGCTTCTTCATCAACCACCACCACCACTACCGCATAGGCTTACCCACCATACATTTACGCCACCCCAACTTAACCCAATTTTGTTTGTGTTGTGAGTTGTGTCTCCTAAGGTGTTTCGGCTACTTAGGGACTGTGCTTCCAACTCTGACACCGTGTATAGTCCAGCACCCTACCCTCCATTTCCGCAATCCCATTGAGCTTCCGCAACCACCACCGCATCCCGCTACCACCATGTTGACATTTGACGTTTGAGATTGAGTTCGCGGTTTTTCCGTTTCCTAAGGTGTTTCGGCTACTTAGGGACGAGTCTCCATCATCTTGGTATCTACATCAAGAACACCGCCACTCATCATCGCCAAGGACGGTAACCTCCATATCATCTTGGTATCGTGGTATCCCTCCATTGTATATTCCCTTCCTATTGCATTGATAACCCCTAGCCTATTTTGCATCACTTTCCTATCGAGACTAGCCATTTGAGTATTGCCGGCAACGTTACTTGTGCACATTAGTGATCTACACCATACATTGCATACATACCATATCATATTGGTATCATATCATTCTTTGTGCCACAAGTTTGTTCCCGCATATATACAATTGCTATCTTGGTTTGTGCATTGTGCAAAAGTGGCCATAAAAAAAGAATAAGCTTTTAAGCAAAAGAGAAAGAGCAAAGAAGCTTGTAAGCAAGAGCCATAGCATCATACATTGCATAAGATTGTAATATCCGATCATCTTGGATCATACCACCGGAACCATACATACATAGCATACTTGGGATAGAAAGTTGATACATTTTGCATCTTATAGGTTGTGCACAAGTGCGTATCCGCCTATTGAGCAATCGTGCTAGTGTCTCTCTTGAGTTGTGCAACACGAGCGTTTTTCGTGGATTCCACATTTTGTGCTCATCCTTGGTTGTACGACCTCATTTATCTATTCGTGTATGAGTTCCCGTGTGCCATTCATTGCTATTGGTCTACTTGTTTCACCTGCAAATTTGTGAATCTCTTTCAACATTATTGACTCTTGCTAACATTTTGCATTAAATTTTTGTGCCACTATCCTCACCGAGCTCCACCATAAGCCTTATTTTGTGTAGGGTGTGAGAAACCGACAAGAATTGGTACCAATTGTGCTATTTCCTAGTTACATCATTGAGTGATCATTGATCCATCTTCAACATCAGTCAAGGTACATTTGGTATAGTTCTTCTCCTTTTTCCACTCATATTTGCTCGAATATTGTGATGGATAGGCAAGGCATTTCATCTCTGGTCTTCCACAACAACGACGGCGTGAACTACTACATCACCAAAGCGTCAATGTTCGATCTACAACGACAAATGCAAGGTGCACAATCAAAATTGCGAGAGCGCATCGAGAACCTCTCCATCGACATTAGTCACTCCGAAACAAGGAAAAGGGACTACATCGACAACAAGTTTTCCGCACAAAAGGAGCAAGATGCAAGGATGGAGAAGATTCAGACCTTGTTGATCAACCGTTCTTCCTCTTCATCATCCTCAAGGCGGCGACGTTCAAGTCACAAGTCTTCGGAGCGCAAAAATAATGCAAGCGCAAGTCGTCCACGTCCACATCTCCATGGCGACCACATCACGTTCGTGATACACATCGTCATGAAGGGCAAGTCACCTCCAAGCAACATGTGCACCACGACGACGAACGACATCTACTACGAGCTCAAGCACGACAACGACACCATCATCATGAAGATGCCCCACAAGCGCAAATGCACAAGTCCCAACAAGCCCTACTTCACGCCAAGGCCAAGCTTCAAGAGCACAAAAGAAGACCGCGAGACGACCACAACCAAGACAGCGCTACAACTACAACAACCACTTCGGCATCTTCGTCAAGTGCTATCAAGGCATCTTCGCCTACTTCCCATGAGTTCGCCTACATCGAGGTGACCACCCACGAGCGAGGGCGACACTTCCATGTTCGGAAGCCCCTCAAGGAAGATGGCCGAGCATGGGAAATTTCCTTCGGTCATGGAGACAAGCTACGAGGTGCCACATCATATGGGCCTCCAACAACAAGACGGCGACAAGAAGGTCGAGCTAGGGCCATCCCCTTCGACCACGGCGACGAGCATGAACCTCTTCAACAACATGAAGACGACGCCCACATTGGACTCATACTCTGAGTCAAGCCACGAGACCGCACATGAGACCTTATCTTTGGTCTTAAAGGAGAGTGATGATGTGCCATCTTCGGCCTTCATCCACGGCTACGACTACGACATGATTGAGCATGGAGACATTTGCACCAACATCTCTTCGACACCGACATGTGACGAGATGCCCCAATTGCCATGTGAGGAGAGCCAACACCCCACGAGTGATATGAGTGACTCCATGCGACATTGAGTGCATTTCCTATGAGAGGATGAGTGTGACCACCACTAGCCCCACACTTGAGAGCATGCCACACATCCTATGTGAGGTTGAGAGCCATTTGAGTGACTACACCAACCATATGAGTGAGTGCATCTAAGAGGAAGTGAGTGAGCCACAACACGTAGCGAGTGAGGTAGTTGACATGGCATGTGAGGCCATTATGATTTCTAACGACCTAACCTCTACTCCGAGTGTGTTTTCTTCTTTGGTGTTAGGTCTCCTACATGACGTCACGCCTATCCTCGACGAGTCCATACCTCCAATGGAGACGACGATGGCCATGGTGGACGATGATGCACCCCCCCCCCCCCATGGTTCCATCAAGATGAAGATGACCACGACTCGGTCTTCGACACCTCACCTACAACACATGAGCGATGCTCCAAAGGTAACATAGGTGATGGTGTTTCTCTTGTCCCACTAGTGGACTATCTCACCAATGATTGCTTGCATGATGTTGATCCACCTATTCCCATGCTTCATGCTAGTGCGACTTCTTCATGTCATGACTTACCTATTTATGATGAATATGATGACGAGCATGTCGAATTGCCTAGTTGTGATGTTATACTCCATAGGATATCATGTGAAAATTCTTTTGGTCACATCATGTTTGACAATCCATTAAACTTGTCATATGCTATGAGTGAGATCTCCCATATTGCATCATTTCAATCTCAACATAGTAACTATGCATGCCCCATTAAAACCAATCCCATTTGCACTTATGGCATAGATGACGAGATGATGGTCATTGGCTTTTGTTTTTCATGTGATGATATTGCCATGCTTCCTTTACATGATTTGCGCAATTCATCTACTATGCCATGCCATGATCACAATGTTTCAAATATGCATTGTTTTGGATGTTGTCAATATTCTCCATGTGATGTTTCTACTAATGATCATGAGACCCCCACAGTTTCCTCATACATATTAGGAGATTTTGATGCATTCCATACTTTGCATGATTCTCGTAATTGGTTGCACAATATGCATTCCATGAATAACAATGCTCTACATATTTCTCATGATGCATTACACAATCTGAGTCTCCATTATGCTTTACATAACAACAAACCTATCATGATGGATGACATGTTTCTATATCACGCATCTCATTTATTTGAGTATTGGATATTTTATGCTAACCAACACAAGCACGTGCGCATCATGATGGATGATGTGTACATATACCACGCACACACAATTTTCCCTTTGTCTTTGTTTGGTGTAGGTACTCACGTATACTCGTCAACCTCTCAATCCCAAGAGTTGACGAAACGAGCTCTTGAGAGCAACGACGATTTGGGATCCCGTGGACTACCATTACCACTGTTCCATTCGCGCAAGAACTACGCGCATCCCTTTCACTTGGCTCTCACACGGCTATGGGCTATTTACCATTTGTCACGTTATGCCCATTTTCTCATGTTCACTTTGCATGCTATGCCTCTTTACATGATTGTGCCATGCAATTGTGACCCTTGCTTGCATTTACCCATGATTCACTATTATGCTACTCCTATGTGTATTTGCATGCTTGGTGGAGATCCTTGTTGCTATTGCCATGTTTATCATGTGCCTCATGCTATTGATGCTTGTTGTGTTGGGAGACTCATGATGCGCCATTGCTATTTACATATGGCCTCTCGCCAATACATTGATGATATTTTGCTCATATCTTGCCTTCATGCTTCTGATATGTCTTGTGCATTATCCATAACCACCATTTGCACACATGACATGCTTGACATGATTCCCTCTAGTATGTTGCATCTTCGCACTACTAGCTCACACCACTTCATTGCTATGATTGCTTGCTTTGTTGCATCACCCATGTTCCTTTCTTACTCGCTTTTTTGGGTTGATGACATATATATTCATGCCTCTCACATGATACATCTTGTTCATTGTCAGTTGCCTCCAATTGTTGCATCTATGATTATTGATCTTAAAGACTTGGACACTTTACGTGTGATACATGCTTGCTTGATTGCGCCTATTATATTTGGTTGTTCTCGCATCATATGCCTCCATACTATGAAATGCTCCCTTGTCCTTTCTTATGATGAGCATGATGCATACACTTGTTGGGTATTTTACCACACGAATGATAGGTTTTGCATTTCCGCTAACCTCATTTGTTTTTCCAAGTGTTTGTCATGTTCTTTCATTTTGAAGGATCCACAAGGCGATACCGTCATGAGACAATTTGGTTATGTGAAGGCGTACACGATGTGCGACACCAACATTTTTGACATTCTCATAAAGGTGAACTCCTTGAAGGGGAGCCTTGGCGCAGTGGTAAAGCTGCTGCCTTGTGACCATGAGGTCACGGGTTCAAGTCCTGGAAACAGCCTCTTACAGAAATGTAGGGAAAGGCTGCGTACTATAGACCCAAAGTGGTCGGACCCTTCCCCGACCCTACGCAAGCGGGAGCTACATGCACCGGGCTGCCCTTTTTTTTCATAAAGGTGAACTCCTTCCCTTTAAGCCATCCTCAAATACGCATATTGGATGGGTCACTCTTTCATTGTTGTTTCCTTCTTGTTGTCTACATGATACATCTCATGAACGGAGGAGCGACATTGAAGATTGGCTCTATGGACCTTCACATTGAGGAACGCTCGGACTTATTGGATGCACCTTCGAACCTCCACTCATGCCCCGACATCGAGCATTGGTACACCAACACCTCCATATTTGTTGATTGTGCTCACATGTCATGCTCGATGGACATATCATACACATGACAAATTTGCATCTTATGCATGGATCGACTCACATTATGATTGCCTTGTTGCATCTTGTATTCCCATGTCATCCATGATATATGAGCTTGTGCATTTCCTTAGAAAATTTATTGTGATCTTCCTTGATGGCATAT
The DNA here is from genome assembly GCF_002162155.2 of Triticum dicoccoides. Taxonomy (NCBI): domain Eukaryota; kingdom Viridiplantae; phylum Streptophyta; class Magnoliopsida; order Poales; family Poaceae; genus Triticum; species Triticum dicoccoides. The sequence goes on along the minus strand of NC_041390.1, from coordinate 304,316,449 downwards.
TTATACATCATCATCAAATTGCCCACCATCAATTGCATGATAGCATAATCATATTGAGCATCCATTGCCATAGTCATGCTATTGATAAACCGTCTCACTATGACATCATTTTGCACCGTGGTTGTATTGATCATATTCACAATACACTTGAGTGCACAATGAATGATTTTGCTCCCATGAATGCTTTACATATCATTTTACATCTTTTGGATAAGCGTCATGTGTCTTGCCACGCACAATCTTGCCGAACGGACTCATACTTGCTTGAAGGACACTTTGTGTGCGCTAACCATTGTATTTCCGAGTGTCGCTTGTGTTTGCTCTTTTTGCATGTCTATCACACCGGAGACACCTTGGAGTACTTGGATTGCGCAATGCTTTCAAATCCGTCCAACTACAAGTTCGTCCACGACAACCGTTTCCATGGTGATGAGGATCATGATCCGAGGTCGGATCTTTCCCAAGGAGGGGAGATGATGCGGAGCATCCCACGTTCATCCCCATGTACACTCCGACTACTCTCCAAGCCCCAAGAGGACATATGACGTGACCTCGAACATACGCCATTGGACACAAGATGAACTCGCTCCTCTCCGAACTTTCACTTTCTACATGTGAGACATGGCTACTACCTCCAACGTGTGTGCTATGCATGATCAGGTACTTAGAGGAAAGCCACGGAGCCACCACATCCAACGGACGAGCTAGCGAGGACGCCAAGTACAAGGACCAAGAGAAGAAGCTGCCCGAAGTCTTCAGCCACCGGACGACCGGGCAACGCCGGACGTCCGACACCTGGGCACTCATCCAGCAAGAAGGGCCAGCCAACGGAAGCTACAGCAGCCGGACGTCCGACAAGTACCGGACGTCCGACACACTCCAGCGACCGGACGTCCGACCGTCTCCGGAAATCCGGCGCCACCTCAACCGAGCCAAAACGCCGGACGTCCGACAAGTACCGGACGACCGGACCCTCGCGAGCCACCGGACGCCCGATACCTGTTGGACGACCAGCGCCTGTCTGTGCACAGAGATCCAGGCCCGAGGCCCATGTATCCCCCACTTACCCCTTCGTGTCCCTAGACTATATATACTCCTCCACCTCCTCCTCGTTAGGGTTAGCGTTGTGATAGCTCATTTGAGAGATAGAGCTTCGCTCATCCATACGGATCTACTCCTTGAGAGAGACCGCGGCCCCTCTTCGGAGAAGGTCCACCTTGAATTCAAGACCCCCTCTTGGGCGGCCCCATCAAGACCTCCTCACGGAGAAGAACCGGTTATCCTATGTATCGTCCTTTGTTGGATTCGGATCTTGTATCTCTTTGTGTTTCGAGGTTCTAGCACATGTGTGATCATACTTGTTGGTTTGAGTGTTCTCTTGTGTTCCCCTCGTGATTCTCCCCTCGTGTTACCCCTCGTGTTCTTCGCGGGATCCGCTCCTTTCGTGAAAGATCGGCCATCTAGGGTTCCACCCTACATCACCTCGTCAACACGAACTCGCCAGTGAAGACATATCACTAATCTGATTAACAGTTTGTGAGATAAATCATTTCAATAAATCAAATTTAGCAATTATTGTTGATGATGTCAAAGCGAGGTGTAAGATTATGCATGCATGCATATCTCTCTCCCTTATAGGGACTGCTCTATTAACAACATGTCGCTCTCTAAAGCAATGTGGGGCTCGTCCCACCATAGATTTCCATTAAAAGGGTGAATCATCAAATAAATTTCACTGAAACCACTACTGAAAAATTACCTGTTCTGGAACTTCAAATATAAAATGTTCATTCCACTTAGCATGATGTGTCTGTAACTCAGCTGTTTTCACAGGATTTACGCATCTTGTCCTGGCACTCTGTGGGAATACCTTGTACTGATCAGAAGTCTGACTTCCTATGAGCAAGCGCAGAGCACAGAAGTAGCTATGATCATTGCCATCATCTACGATAGGCAAGCCCTGTCATGTAGAAAAAACATACTGTGAGTGCCATACTGAGAAGTTGCCTGCGCAAAGCATAACATAAGTATAAGTATGACCTTGGACTCAAAGATCTGTATGACAACATAATATCTTGCTTCCGTAGAATTTGACAATACATTTAGCTTATCGGAAAACCTCGCAGGCGGCATCAACAGTGAAATTTGATTGTCATGCTGTAATAGCTGAATGGTGTTTTCAGTATCTTCTTGTTTCTTAAGATAAACATCACATCCTAATTTGTTCTCGAAAACTACCCTCTGGAAATCATCTTCATCCAACGCAGAACTGGACAAATTGTCAGCTATTTTTAAATTTTCCAAAGAATCCTGAAAAACAGGTGGAGAGAGAATATAAATCATTACAGGAAGTTTACAAAAAGCAGCAATAGTCAAGTAGTTGAAATGATAGATGAAACCTCATTTCTGATTGATGATCTATTTTCAAGATCAATTTGTCTTCGCCATGAAATTAAAGTTTCGATAAGCAAATCAAGATTTGCAGAACTCAGGTTGACATTTAGAGGACTTGTTGCAGAAACACGAATCCTCTTACCAACTTTGGAAGGAGGGTGCTCACTGGTATCATATGTTTCCAACCTAAAATAAAGATTGAACAAATATAATGTAGTGCAGAAACAGTGAATTTGTCAGAACAGTATAATTTTGTCAGGTGGATGGAAACAAGAAAACAGTCAAGTAGAACTTACTTGAATATTCCATCAAATGGCTCAACCAAAGGTTCCCATGCTTCCAAGTGTCTATTGAATGTGGATGCAGCAATTGAACAGATCAACACGACATTAATTGTCTCAAATCTCCCATGTGTTGCAAGATTTATACTCGAGATTGTAGTGTCGAAAATTGGTGTGACCTAAATATTCAGAAATTATGTAACTAGAAAATACAAATATTTCAACAATTTCTTTCCATTTCAAGAAACATAATTTAGCATGCCTACGCACCATTCCACACGAGCTGTCTAGGATGCTGATTGACAAAGATCCCAGCTTCAACTCAGCAGTAACATTGTCAGGTGCCTTTGGCTTAGCATGATCTGCAATACTGTATGCCAATCGAGCTGATGGTTTTTTCAGATCAGGCCGTGCAAGGAAAGTACATCCCTAAAACATCACAGAGTGTTGGATTCATACAACCATGAGCTAATAATGTATAAAGAAATTGATTCAAACATAACAGATAACCTGATTTCCAACTTTCCAGATGCTCCAGCAGTTAGGTCCCTTTGAGCTGGAAGACCTTGAGATAGGGTCCTCTGAGATATTTGCTTGATTCACCAAACCCAACTTAGGGCAGCAAATGGAATCCTTGCTTGGCATCTCATCTGTTTTTGTCACAACACATCCAAGAGAAGCATATCCAGGAGGCGCCACTGGATACCACAAGAATATGTCATCAATGCCCTTTTTGTCAATTTGTGCTACTTTCATGAATCGTACAGGCTTTTCAGAAACTATCTTGTCGTCACACTTGAAAAGAATGCCAAGAGTAGGTGGTTCAAGCCTGAAAGAATCATGAAATATGTGAACAAGTATCAGAAAGCACGGAGTATTTGAAAACTATATATCTATATTAAGAAATCATTACCCTTCAGTTATACAGTCGCCAACTGGAGCGAAGCCGAAACGAGGTAATGGCCGCCATATTGAAAATGGCCTCCTTGAGTCGCCACCTTTATCCCACCATATTCTTTCAAAATGTGGAGTAGACGTGCAATAGCTACTTGGTCTTGACAAAGTTCTAACAACATCCCACCCAGAAGTACTCTTAGGATTACTTAATTGATCAGTTGGCTGGTCACTCCGAACAGGAGAATCTGCAGCCAGATCTTTAATGATATAGCAATTTGGATTCCTTAGCAGAACATGATGCAAATCAAGAGCTTCTGTTCTACTGGGTTGGTTTGCAGAACTGTGTGCATGGAATGTGCCAATCACATTGTCCACACGCCAGATGCTAAATCCAGAAAGTATTCTGCAGAAAAAGGATAAAAGGTGAATCCATGATACCACTGTTGGTGTTTTCATTCAAACTCTAGGTAGGTTCTAGAAACTCTTTTCATGAGGTGAAACAATCAAACAACACAATGGCAGGCCAAATAACAAAGAATGATGGTGTCATTACCCAGGAGCAGACGAGAGTGTGTGTATGCAGTCTGAAAATGTCGCAGAAGTCACTAGATCAGAACGAAGGCAGTACACAACATTATTGGAAGGTGGCTGATTTCCACTATTTACCACACATCCTAGAGCTAAGTATCCACGCGGCGGCACAGGAACCCAGATTGAACAGTCATTTTGCTCATTTGACTTCTTGGAATCCACTAAGTCTAGAGATCCAGGTAATGTATGTACAAGCCTAAAGCCAAGAGGTTTCCGCACACGGCCATAGGTGTTGCTTAAAGCAACCACAACCTGAGAAGGTGGCACAGACCTGAAAAGGCAAAGTCAAACATTATATTAGCATTAGCAGGAGAAAGATGAAAGGTTAAAGGGGAAAGATAGCAACCAGATCAGCGAACTGTCTAAAAAATGTACATATTACTTTGTGATGACCTTACTAGGTAAGGATCACAATCACTAGATAAACCACTCTGAATTTGAATTTTATTACAGAGATGGAGTTTACGTGAGGTAGAAGAAAGAAATGGGGAATGGGGAATTAGACTGGGCGACTATCCTGTTACAGATTCGCTGTCTTGCTCGACTGAACCCTGGTCTATAAGTACACACCGCTCGCGCGGCCACGGCCTGCTGACCATTACACCGCACACGGCCCAAGGCCCAGAACTAGAATACTAAAGCTAGCCTGCTGTGATTACAGCCCCTATTCCTTCGTTGTTCCCTCCTGACGGTCACGGTTGCTGACAGTGCCTCCCTCTGAAGATCCAGCATGCCCCCATGCTGGTGCTCCGGGGTATCTCCTCTTCAAAACCTCATAGTCCTCCCATGTTGCCGCTTCTTCGGACAGTCCCGACCATTGCATGAGTACTTGCACATGCACTGCATTGCCTTTCTTGACCATTTTCCTGTCCAACACCTTCTCAGGGACTACATTGGCCACTGATAAATCCACTGGCGTTGGCAAATCTGAAAACACAGGAGTGTGGTCTGGCCGGTGCTCCTTTAGTTGAGACACATGAAACACAGGATGAATGAGAGCCTTTTCTGGTAATTGTAGTTTATATGCTGATGGTCCAATTCGTTCCAGAATTTCAAAAGGGCCATAGTATTTGTAAGCAAGTTTGGGACAAGGACGATTGACCACTGTGTGTTGGGCGTATGGCTGCAGTTTCAGATACACCACCTCCCGCACTGAGAATGATCTGTCCGATCTGTGCCTGTCAGCAAAATGCTTCATCTTTGCTTGTGCTTTCATCAAATTGGCTTTTAGCAAAGCAGAATGAGCTTGGTGTTCTCTCAACCATTGTTCCACTTCCACATTGTCAGACTGGAGGAGAGAAGAGAAAAACCCATAGGTAGGACTGTACCCATATAAGGCCTTGAACGGTGAGCATCCCAAGGCAGTATGGAAGTTGGTGTTATACCAAAACTCAGCCAGAGGCAGCCAATTGTGCCATTTATGAGGAGTGTCATGCACTGCACATCTTAAATACATCTCCAAACACTGGTTGACCCTTTCACTCTGACCATCGGTCTGTGGGTGATACGTTGTTGTCATGTGCAGCTTGGTGTCCCACAGCTTAAACAAGTCTTTCCAGAAATGACTTGTAAAAATTTTATCCCTATCAGAAACTATTGTGTGAGAAAGTCCATGCAGCTTCACAATAGTTTCTAAAAAAACTTTTGCTACCACCGGAGCAGAAAATGGATGTCTGAGAGGAATAAAGTGGGCATACTTGGTATATCTGTCCACCACCACTAGTATCACGCTGTAGCCAGCGGACTTGGGAAGCCCTTCAACGAAATCCATAGCTACATGTTGCCAGGGTCCTTCAGGAACTGGTAGAGGGTTCAGCAACCCGGGATATTTGCAGTGTTCATGCTTAGCTTTTTGACAAACATCACATTGTTGCACAAACTCAGTGACATCAGCTTTTAACCCAAACCAAGCAAACAACTTGTGCAATCTCTGGAAGGTGGCCTATATACCCGAGTGGCCCCCAAGAGCACTTGCATGGAAGGCCGAAATGAGCTTTGTTTTAAGAGCAGAATTTGCCCCTATCCAAATTCGGTCTTGCATCTTAATAATCCCTTGTTGCAAGGAAGATCCTTCCACATTGTCATTAGCTATTGCCAGCTGCTGCAACAGTTGTTGGGCTTGAGGGTCCACTTCATATGAGTTCAATACCTCTTGCAACCATACTGGCTGACTCCGTGAAGTTGTGGTGATAGCCAACAAGTGACCCACTCTAGACAAGGCATCAGCCACGTATTTTCACTACCCTTTTTGTATTGGAATTGGAATTGCAGCCCCACCAGTTTGGTCATTGCTTTCCCCTGCAAGTCAGAAGTCAACACTTGATCTCCCAGTTGACACAAACTCTGATGATCTGTCTTAATAATGAAGGGTCCTCTCTGGACATATGCTCTCCATTTTTCTACTGCCATCATGATCGCCAAAAACTCCTTCTCATAAATTGACAGCTGCTGATTTTTGATGCCCGGAGCTTTGCTGTAGAAGGCCACAGGGTGAGCATCTTGTATGAGAACTGCTCCTATCCCAGTGGAGCAAGCATCAGTTTCAATTGTAAATTGTTTGTTGAAATCGGGCAAACCAAGCACTGGAGTGGTGGACATGGCCAATTTCAACTTGTCGAATGCCAGATGGGCCTCATCGGACCAAGCAAAGTTGTTTTTCTGCAGTAACTGAGTTAGTGGTTTTGCAATAATGCCATAGTGCCTGACAAACTTCCTATAGTATCCGGTTAGACCTAGAAACCCACTCAGTTCCGTTACATTTTGGGGTACAGGCCAATCCATCATCACTTTAGTTTTCTCATGGTCTGTAGCTACCCCCTCATCAGAGATAATACGCCCCAGATATTCCAGTTTCTGCTGGGCAAAGGTGCACTTACTGAGTTTGGCATAGAACTGATTTTCTCTCAACACTTGGAACACCTCTCTCAAGTGGTTGACATGTTCCTCCAGGACTCACTGAACACCAGTATGTCATCCATGAAAATGACCACACACTTCCTGTTTCCTTTGGAAAAACACCAGTTCATTACTCCTTGAAAAGTTCCAGATGCAGTGGCTAAACCAAATTCTGATCTGGTGGTAGCCAGCTTTTAAATCCAACTTGGTAAACCATTTAGCGCCTGCAAGTTCATCCAGTAGTTCATCCACAATTGGCATTGGAAACCTACTTCTGACAGTAATGGAATTTAACTTTCTGTAATCCACACAAAACCTCCAAGTGCCATCCTTCTTCTTGACTAGCAACACAGGAGAGGCAAAAGGACTGACACTAGGTGTAATCAAGCCAGCTTCTAACATTTCTGCCACTTGTTTCTCAATTTCATCCTTTTGCAAGGGAGAGTACCTATATGGCCTGACATTCACTGGTGTTGCTCCAGGTATGAGATGGATAGCGTGATCCAGGGGTCTAGTGGGAGGCAAAGACTTTGGATCATTAAACACATCAGCAAACTCATCAATGACAACTTGAACTTCAGGATGGATTGTGTTGCTTTTAGTGTTATGAACAGGGACCAGCAAGGCAGTGGCCCAAATGTCATTCCCTCTATGCCATCTCATGGCCTGTTCCACTGACAATTCTTGTAAACCGGGTTTGTCGCTTTTAGTAATTCCTTGCAGAGTAATGAGTTGATCCTGATAGTTAAATCTGACCCATTTTTCCTTCCACTGACAAGTCATTTCTCCCCATTGCTCCAACCAGTCCATACCAAGTATCATATCATACCCTCCCAGGTCCAATACCTTCAGAGGATAACTGGAGGTATGCCCCTGTACCCACCAATGCATTTCCGGCACAAACGCAGAACACTGCAGCCTCTCTCCATTTGCTACTTTTACTGGCCATGGTGATTGCAACTTCTGAGGAGTGACTTGAACTCTAGATAATATTCGAGAATCAATGAAACTATGAGTGCTCCCAGAATCAAGTAAAATTATAAGTAAAATTAACACCACCTGATTGCCAATCAGGGCTCTCAACCTAACAGTCTGGGGATGATCAGCTTCTGATAGTGCATTGACTGAAATCTGCATGTCTGCCAGAGCAGTTTCTTGTTCCACAATAGCATCTAGTAACTCATCCGATAGGATGTCAGGATCTGCCCCTTGCATTGCTTGAACAGCCCCTTGAGGTGCAGTTTTAGTGCACAAATGGCCCGGCATGTATTTGTCCCCACAACTGCAACACAACCCATTGGCCCTTCTGAATTCTTTGAGCTGTCTAGTTTTCCATAGATCTCCTACCACCATTGGTTGAGCCTTGTAATCAGTTTTTGGACCCATTGCTTTGTGGTTTGTCCATTTAAGATGTTTGCTTCTGGCCAAGACCTCTTCCTGAATACCAGCATACATCGCAGCTTCGCTGATTGTAGCTGGTATTTGCATCTCCACCGCAGCTCTCAACTCCTCTCTCAGACCCAACACAAACCTAATTACCAGGAATGTGTCACTAACTGTGTTTTCATACAGCAGCAACTGGTAAGTTAATTGCGTAAACTCTCTTTTGTACTCAGCCACTGACCCAGACTGTTTAAGCATCATCAACTCTTTCATTTTGTGTCTATGCACGTTGACATCAAACTCTGACATCACAGCAGAGCGAAACTCATGCCAATTAGGCCACTGATGAGTCAGTTTATACGCATGAAACCAATTGGCCGCATCACCATACAAATGCAGGGAAGCTGATGTGACTCTGAAGAACTCCGGAATTTCATACAGTGAGAAATAAGCTTCGCATCCATCGAGCCAAATTCGCACGTCAGTGCCATCAAAACGAGGGAAGTCCATTTTGGGCATCCACGGTCTACGCGGATGTTGATCCTGACAATCAGACACAAACGCCTCCTTCTGCTTATCCAAATTGGGCTGGGACTTGTTCTGAACTGGCGGCGCATTGGGTATCGGTGCTTGGTTCCTCAGTTGCGATGTTATTTGCGGGGGTGACCCCAATATGCCTTTGAAACTGTGGGTGACGCCTGTTTGTGTAACTGATCACGGGCTGCTGCCATCTAGTCCTGCCTTACCTCTCCAATGGATTTCATAGTCAAATTGACATTGCTCTGAATCACATCGATGCGTTCCACCTGCGTGTTGAACTTCTGATCCAATTCTTCTATCCTGGTGAACAATTCATCGATGCGGCCGATTTTGTCTCCCAAACCTGATAGCACCTCCAGCCTCTGCATCACCCTTGTCTCAAATGCCTCCATGGAGCCTAGGACCAACTCTGTCTGCACACTGGCCTTGGGAGGAGCCGTGGTGCCCCCTGGATCTACCGCCGCCCAGGTCAGCGAGTACCGGGCGCCGCTCACCGTCTCCGCACGCGCCCTGTCCTCTGCAACCGATCTCCCACGCCTCCACTGCAGCGCCAATTTGGTTGCCGCCTCGGAATTTTACACCCAGCTGAAAATCACCGGGAAACCGAGCGCGTACCTGGATCCGCTGCCGAATGATCTCCGCCGCCCTGATTGCTCTCCGCCGCCGGTGCTGGAACGAAGCACCAGACCCATCGCCTCCACAAACTCCGTCGACGAGCCGGGATTTTACGGGAGAGCCCAACCGAAGCGCCGACAAGCCCAATTCACCTCCCCGCCGCCGATCGCCCGAATCTGATACCAACTGTGATGACCTTACTAGGTAAGGATCACAATCACTAGATAAACCACTCTGAATTTGAATTTTATTACAGAGATGGAGTTTACGTGAGGTAGAAGAAAGAAATGGGGAATGGAGAATTAGACTGGGCGACTATCCTGTTACAGATTCGCTGTCTTGCTCGACTGAACCCTGGTCTATAAGTACACACCGCTCGCGCGGCCACGGCCCGCTGACCATTACACCGCACACGGCCCAAGGCCCAGAACTAGAATACTAAAGCTAGCCTGCTGTGATTACAGCCCCTATTCCTTCGCTGTTCCCTCCTGACGGTCACGGTTGCTGACATACTTCTCACAGAACTGAAATACTATTGCATATTTTATACTCAACATTTTTTATGTCTTGAACACAGTAGAAACTAATGCATTTTTCTTTAGCTTCTCTGCCAAACAGAATAGGGATAGAACTAACAAAAAAAAGGTGAAATAGGTCAATGGGCATTGTTATTATGAACCTTATTGTAACTGCTAGTTGAGACAATGGATTATGGAAATAACAAAGTAGAATTTATAACTACATGTCCCTCATTTATGATAATCTTAAGGTGTAGGCAAGTCTTGCATGTAGTTACTGCCAGGTTTTGAAACCCCACTTATATTAAGTGGCTTCCTGGACTGAAAAAGCTGTTCTTAACATAGCTTGGTTATCAGACCATGCTCGATCTGATTTTCTAAAACCTGGCCTGGTACATCACTAAACTCCTCCATTTCACACAACTGTTAAGAGGAGCAACTTGTTTGTATTACATCCCATGGCCAAGGCCTCCTGAGCAGCCTCGCTGAACCTTAGACGTCCTAGGATCACGCTCGCAAGACTTAGCGAACCTTGATGCCCCCTTTATGGAGGTATGGGAGGTGGTGCGTCGGATGCCGCTAGGGACGGCGCCGAGACTGGACAAATTCACGACGGAGTTCCTTCAGGCCTGTTGGGGGACCGTTGATGCGGAGCATCCTATGGTCATCCCTATGGACCTACCATCGTCTCATGAAGTGCCAAGAGGACCTATGACTCGAGCTAGAGCTAGAGCTCTCGAGACCGAGGTAACTTCTCTCCTTAGTGATATTACATATGATCCTCTCGAGACATGGCTACTACCTAAGTCCGAGATGTTGTGCATGATTAGGTACCAAGAAGACCCTCCCGAAGATGCACGTGAAGACGGACAAGCCGCCAAGTCCACGGATGAAGAGAACCAACGAAAAAAGAAGAAGGCAGCTCCAGGGCCTGGACATCCGGCCCCGCTCCAGCCCGGACATCCGGCCACTGCCCGGAAATCCGGCGCCCGTCACAGAACATACCCGAAGCTGAACCACTTCAGCATGGACATCCGGCCACTCGTGAAAGCCCGGACATCCAGCCCGATGCCCGGACGTCCGACCTCCCCTGTCTGCGCACAATGAAAGGGCCCGAGGCGCATGCACCCTTCGCCCACCTTGACTATATACACTCTTCTCCTACCTACATTTTAGGGTTAGCAAAGTAGTAGCTCATTAGAGAAAGAGCTTTGCTCATCCTGCTCAACCGCTCTTCTTTCACTTCATCCTCATCAAGACGGAGCCGCTCAAGTCGACACTCCGACTACACCATCTTCGGCTCAAGTACACCGACATCAAATACTCTTCGTCGTGCCGCGCGCCAAGATTGTCAAGCCAACCGCAACCCTCTACACGACAACAACTCTCAAGAACAACGACATCGTCAAAACCAAGCTACCTTTGCGCAAGCACGAGAACGGCAACGCCAACGCCGACACGAAGAGGAAGAGCGAGCGCGACTACACCAAGAAGTACAAGATGCAGAGGCACAACGTCAAGAACAACAATTGCGAGAAGCTCAAGCACTTGAGGCGCAACAAGCCCTCCGAGAATCAAGTCGAGCCGTAGCCAACCGAGGCCGACGAGCTCGTGAACATCAAGAAGCGCTTCACGAAGAAGCTCGCGTGCAACGTCAAGCTCGACAAGTTCCTCCACAAGCTCGCCAAGAACATTAAGTTCAACAAGCACAAGAAGACATTGGAAATCCTCCACGACAAGAGCAAGGTGTGAGAGACCACACCTCCTCGTCAAGGACGTCATCATCCACGACCCGAACACAATGAAGAGCAACGCTACGGCAAGCTAAAGTTCACCATGCCCAAGTTCAATGGAAGCAATGACCCCGAAGAGTACCTTTCATGGGCATTGAAGGTCGGCAAAATCTTCCGCTTGCACAACTATGATGAAGAGAAGAAGATCGCGATGGCATCCCTTGAGTTCCAAAACTATATCCTCATTTGGTGGGAACAAGTCATTGAGCGCCAAGAGGCAAAAGGTGAACCACCCATCACTACTTGGGCACAAATGAAGGATGTCATGAGAGCACGCTTCGTGCCAACCTACTACAATCGCGACCTCTTCAAGAAACTCCAACTACTCAAGCAAGGAACCAAGAGCGTCGAAGAATATTATAAGGAAATGAAGATTGCAATGATACGAGCCAATGCCACGGAAGATAATGAGCAAACTATGGCACGTTTCTTGAATGGACTCAATCACCCTATCAAGAAGATCGCCGACTTCCAACCATACTCAAACCTCATCGAGCTAGTGCATCAAGCTACCAAGGCGGAACGTCAAGTGCAAGATGACTTCAAGTATGCCAAGTTCTCATCCAAGTCCTATGGTTTCTCCAACACCCAAGCTTTCAACGACTCCAACACCTTCTACATCAACCAAGCCTTCTACAAGCAACAACGACAAGTCGAGTTCTAAGAAAACTTCGACAACTTCAAGTCATCATCCTACTACAAGCAACTTCAAGCCGAGAGCTTCATCGTCATCAACCCCAACCAATGAGACCGTCAAGATAAGTTCCTTCAAATGCTTCACATGAGGAGGCCGAGGCCACAAGTCCTTTGAGTGTACCAACAAGCGAACCATGATCCTCAACGACGATGGTACATAAGACTCCATGAATGAAGGAAAAACGGAAGCACTTGAGCAAGTCGCCATGCACCGGCAAGTGAATGATTAAGAGGAACAAGTCTTTTGTGATAAAGATTCAAGCCCCGCTCTAATTGTCTCAAAGGTCTTGACTCTCCAACATCAACAAGAAGAAGACCTAAGATGTCATATCTTTCATACCAAGGCCGGCATCAATGGAAGGTCCGTCAAGGTCATCATCGATGGAGGGAGTTGCCATAACTTAGCAAGTGAAGAACTTTGCTCCAAGCTCCAATTGCTCAAGACGAAGCACCCACACCCCTACAAAGTTCAATGGCTAAGCGACTCCGGCACTATCCAAGTCGAGCATAGAGTGCAAGTCTCCTTCAAAATCGAAGCTTACAAAGACACTTTGAAATGTGATGTCATTCCAATGACCGTTTGCCACCTTCTTCTCAGACGACCATGGCAATTTGATAGAGGTGTCATCCACAACGGCCGAACGAACCACTACATCTTCAAGATGAAAGGAAAGGAGTACGTACTTCGCCCTATGTCTCCAAGCCAAATGATCGCCGACAAGCAAGCCACCCATCGTGGAGAGAATAGTGAGATAGCGAACCACCAAAAAGAGAGTGAGCGCCACAAGCCCAAATTGAGTGACTCCACAATGAGCGAAAAGATGAACCTAGTTCTATTTGCCATCAAACGTGAGATAAGAGAAGTGTGTGAGAACCCATCTAGTGTGATACACTATATCCTTTTGTACAAGGACGAGGCACCAAAAGCTAACACCTCTCACACTCTACCTTTAGTGTTGTCTTCTCTTTTGCAGAATTCCAAGATGTTTTCCCCGACGAGCTATCTCTGGGTCTACCTCCACTACGAGGCATCGAGCACCGCATCGACCTCATCCCCGGAGCACCACTTCCAAACAAAGCTCCCTACCGCATCAACCCCAAAGAAACCAAAGAAATACAAAGGCAAGTCAAACATCTCATAGACCATGGACATGTACGGGAAAGTTTGAGTCCTTGTGCCGTTCCGGTCATTCTTGTGCCAAAAAGAGACGGTAGCTTTCGCATGTGTTCCGATTGTAAACCTATCAATGCTATCACCATTCGATATAGGTACCCCACTCCATGCCTTGATGATATGCTTGATGAACTTAGTGGTGCCACTATTTTTTCCGTTCTTGTGCCAAAAAAAGACGGTAGCTTTCGCATGTGTTCCGATTGTAAACCTATCAATGCTATCACCGTTCGATATAGGTACCCCATTCCACGCCTTGATGATATGCTTGATGAACTTAGTGGTGCCACTATTTTTTCCGCATACAAGAGGGTGATGAATGGAAAATCGCTTTCAAAAAAAAGTTTGGTTTGTATGAGTGTTTAGTCATGCCTATGGGTTTATCGGAAGCACTGGGTACTTTCATGCGTCTTATGAATTATGTGTTTCATCCTTACATTGGTGAGTTTGTTGTGGTCTACTTCAACGATATCCTTGTTTATAGCAAATCTGTCAAAGATCATGTCACCCATGCTCAAACCGTTTTGCAAACTCTTCAAAAAGAGCGTCTCTATGCTAACATGGAAAAATGCCTTTTTGGCGTTGATAAGCTCGTTTTCTTGGGTTTTGTTGTATCCCCTAAGGGTGTTCATATTGATGACTCTAAGATCAATGCTATTAAAACTTGGCCACAACCAACCAACTTGCATCAAGTGCGTAGCTTCCTTGGTTTAGCCGGTTTCTACCGCAGATTTGTGAAGGACTTTAGTACCATTGCTTCACCTTTGCATGCTTTGAGCAAGAAGAATGCACCCTTTGTTTGGGGACCATCCCAAGGTACCGCATTCAATGAGCTTAAAAATTTGCTTACTCATGCTCCTGTGCTTGCATTACCCAACTTTGACAAACCCTTTGAAATTCATTGTGATGCTAGTGGTAATGGCATAGGAGGTGTGTTAACGCAAGAGAAGCGCCCCATAGCTTATTTTAGTGAGGAACTTTCCAGAACGCAACTCCATTACCCCATCTATGACAAAGAGTTATATGCTTTAGTGTGAGTTTTGCATGAATGGGAACATTATCTTCGCCCTCATGAATTTGTCATTCATACCAATTATGAAACGCTTAAATACCTTAAGGGTCAAACTAAGTTGAACAAGCGTCATGCTAAATGGAGTGAATTCATTGAGTCTTTTCCTTATGTCATCAAGTACATTAAAGGTAAGAAAAATGTTGTGGTGGACGCTCTTTCCCGCATATGCATGCTTGTTACTCAACTTGAATTGGATGTCATTGGCTTTGAGCACATAAAAGACTTGTATGCGCATGATCCTACTTTTGATATTCCTTATGCCAAGTATTCGACGCATACCTCTTGGGATCGTTATTACATCAAAGATGGATATCTTATGAGAGCTAACAAACTTTGCATCCCCGAGTCTTCTCTTCGTTTGTTGCTTTTGCAGAAATCTCATGGAGGGGGACTAATGGAACATTTTGGACGCGACAAGACATTCGCTACGCTCTCCAAGAACTATTATTGGCCCAAGATGTTCCGCGACGTCAACCGCTTCACCAACCGATGCTCTACATGTCGCAAAGCTAAGTCTAAAGCTCAATCTCATGGCCTTTAAATGCCTCCCCCAATTCCATATCAACCATGGGAAGATATTAGCATGGATTTTGTACTTGGATTGCCTAGAACTAGAAATGGAAAGGATGCGGTATTTGGTGTTGTGGACCGATTCTCTAAGATGGCACATGTTGCCAATCTCTTTTGTAGAGAAATCTTACGACTACATGGAGTGCCAAAGGCGATTGTCTCGGACCGCGACGTCGAGTTCTTGAGTTACTTTTGGAAGACCCTATGCACCCAGCTCGGAATCAAGCTACTCTTCTCCACGGCGTACCATCCACAAACCGACGGCCAAACGGAGGTGAACAACCGCACACTCTCCGCTCTACTTCGCGTGCTAATCAAGAAGAACATCAAGGAGTGGGAGGAGTGTCTACTATCGCCGAGTACGCCTACAACCACACAAGACACTCAATTACCGGCGAGTCCCCCTTTGAGGTCGTTTACGGTTTCAACCCATTGTCACCATTGGACATTCTCCCTCTACCACTACAAGAGCGCACGAATATGGACGCGAGTGCCCGAGTCAACTATCTTAAGAAGATGCATGAAGGTACAAGGCACACCATTGAGCGCCAAGTACAACGACTTGCGACCAAGCTCAACATCAACAAGCACCCCATGGTGTTCAACATTGGAGATCTTGTGTGGCTACACCTCTGCAAGGACTGCTTCCCCCACGAACACAAGTCCAAACATCGACCACGAGCGGATAGACCCTTCAAGGTGCTTGAACGCTACAACAACAACGCCTACAAGATCGACATTCCACGCAACAAGTACTCCGTGAGCGATATCTTCAACGTCAAAGATCTCTCTCCCTACCATGATGATGAAGATTTCGATCCGAGGTCGGATCTTTCCCAAGGGAGGGGAGATGATGCGGAGCATCCTACGGTCATCCCCATGGACCTACCATCGTCTCACGAAGTGCCAAGAGGACCTATGACTCGAGCTAGAGCTAGAGCTCTCGAGACCGAGATGACTTCTCTCCTTAGTAATATTACATATGATCCTCTCGAGACATGGCTAGTACCTAAGTCCGAGATGTTGTGCATGATTAGGTACCAAGAGGACCCTCCTGAAGATGCACGTGAAGACAGACAAGCCGCCAAGTCCACGGATGAAGAGAACCAACGAAAGGAGAAGGCAGCTCCAGGGCCCGGACATCCGGCCCCAGCCCCGGACATCCGACCACTGGAGAACTACAACAACGGTCCAGCGGCCGAAGCTACAAGACCCGGACATCCGGCCCCGGCCACGGACATCCGGCCACTGCCCGGAAATCCGACTCCCGTCATAGAACATAACCGAAGCTGAACCACTTCAGCCCGGACAACCGGCCACCCCAACCCGGACATCCGGCCCCTCGTGAAAGCCCGGACATCCGGCCCGACGCCCGGACGTCCGACCTCCCCTGTCTGCGCACAGTGAAAGGGCCCGAGGCCCGTGTACCCCTTCGCCCACCTTGACTATATATACTCTTCTCCTACCTACGTTTTAGGGTTAGCAAAGTAGTATCTCATTAGAGAAAGAGCTTTGCTCATCCATTACAGATCTACTCCATGAGAGAGACCGCGGCCCCTCTTCGGAGAAGATCCCCTTGGATTCAAGACCCCCTTTTGGGTGGCCCCATCAAGACCTCCTTTGGAGAAGAACCGGTTACCGTGTATCGTCCCTTGTTGACTTTAGATCTGGTATCTCCCTTTGTGTTCATGGATCTAGCACATGTGTGAACTAATCTCGTTGGTCTGAGGGTTTCTTTTGTGTTCCCTTCATGTTTTCCCCTTTGTGTTCTTCGTGTTCATCACGGGATCCACTTCTTTCATGAAAGATCGGCCGTATAGGGTTCCACCCTACATCAACCGTGAAGGACGATGTCATGGATGCTTTCGCCAAGTTGCACTCTTCTGTGGGCGCGGGTGTTTGAGGGTCTGAATCAGGCCCTCCTAATCCTGCTGCCCAAGAGGCCAGACGGCTCGGCCGGTCGGCCCGACGGATTAGCCTAATTCACATCTTCGTGAAGCCCGTAGCCAAAATCCTGGCCACCAAGTTGTCGCCGAGATTGGGGGCGTTGGTCGAGGGGAACCAGTGCACATTCATCTCGAAACGTTGCATCAATGATAACTTCATGTTGATACTTGCACCAGTTGGGGGAGCCTCGCGCGACTAGCTGTCTTGGGCGTTTCTCTACGAGGTACTGCTAGGGTTGGCTTTGGCCCACGCTTCCATGAGTGGATTGCCATCAATGGTGAGCCAGGGCCGCCGGTTTGGCACCACAAGGGCCTCCGGCGAGGCGACCCGCTTTTCGTGATATTGTTTGTGTTGCTGATTGACACACTCAACATGTTGTTGGCCAAGGCCACGGAATGTATCATTTATACAATCTTTTGAAGTTTATTTATACAAACTTTACAATCAAAAGGTTTTAAGCTTAGTAGAACTAAGACTGAGTACATGAGGTGCAGTTTCAGTACTACTAAGCACGAGGAGGTTAGCCTTGATGGGCAGGTGGTAACTCAGAAGGACACCTTTCAACATTTAGGGTCTATGTTGCAGAAGGATGGTGATATTGATGAAGATGTGAGCCATGAATCGAAGCCATATGGATAAACTAGCATCAAGCTTTGGCGTCCTCTGTGACAAGAGTGTCACAAAAGCTAAAAGGCAGGCTCTATAGGAGGCTATTCGACCTGTGATGTGCGACACATAATGCACATGCTGAGATGGATATGCGGCCACACAAGAAAGGAACGGGTCCAGAATGATGATATAATAGAGTTGAGGTAGCATCAATTGAAAAGAAGCTTGTCTAACATCATCTGAGATGGTTTGGACATATACAACGGAAGGCTTCATAGTGGAAGATTAAGGCATGCTGATAATGTCAAGAGAGGCCTGGGGTAGGCCAAACTTGATATGGGAGGGTTCCATAAAGAGAGACTTGAAGGACTGAAATATCATCAAAGAACTAGCCATGGCCTTCTCACGTGCCCATTGTTAGAGTACTATATATATAGCCATGTAGCCTTTTGTATTTACCCCATTGTATAAGGGGGTTTCTGCATATTTCCTGCAACTGTACATGTATATATACTTGCCTATGGCCCCATGGGAATACAAGTTGCATATTTCCTAACATGGTATTAGAGCTAGGTTAATTTTTTGCACGCTGTAACTCATGCTATTGATCCAACCCGCGTCGCCACTCTCCTCTGTAGCCACCGTTGTTTATCTCTTGCCGCCGACTCTCCACGTCCGCTCCAATCTCCTGTAGGTCAACGCTCAGCCTGCTCCTTCCAAGGATCAATCCATCCGCCCATCCCGATCGCGAAGACCGCTGCCGTCCCGCTCGGATCGCGCAGACAGCTACCCTCCCGCCGTTCTTTCGATCGAGCCAAGCACGAATGCAGGAGCATTTCCATCCGCGTGCGTGCTCGTCCTGTCCTGGTCAAACGGGCTTGCCCCGATCTGTTGGTGTCTCCCGAGTGCGTGCTGCTTTTCATCGCCGCTACCGCTGGTTTTCTGTAGCCGTCTCCTGTTGCTAGCGCCGGCTCTCTGCGGTTCTCATTGGGATCCTCTGGTACTCGCGTCAGTGCTTGTTGGTGCTTTAAAAAAAGGAAGGGCACAATGTCTACATCGCCAGGCTACGTTGCAGTTCCTCGTCGTTTGGTGATCTTTGATGGTACCAACTACATCGAGTTCGTCGGCTTCATGCGCATTCATATGCGTGCCATTCGTCTCTGGGGCGTTCTTTCTCGCGAGGTCGCCTGTCCACGACGCCCAGTTCCTCTTGTGGCCCCTACTCCGCCGACGCCATCGGTTCTTGCTGCAGATGCTAATCAGGCTGCGAAGGATGCGGCTAAGCTTGCTGATGACGCTGTTGTTCGTGCTTATGATGAGCAGGGTTTGGTTTATGAGGACGCTCTTCACACTTATCATGAGGCTCTGTCTACTTACACTCGGTGGCTTGATGATGATGCTCATGCCGCCGCTGTTCTCAGTGCTAGTGTTCTGCCTTAGTTTGCCTCTGAGCTCCTGGGCCTCCCTACTGTATTTGAGATGTGGACCCAGCGTTATCAGCCTTCTGGTGATGCCTTATACTTGTCTATGGTTTGCCAGGAGCATGCTCTTCAGCAGAGTGACTCCACTGTTGATGATTTCTATGCACAGAGTTCTGCTCTCTGGCGTTAGCTTGATTCTCTCCGCATTGCTCGTTGTCGTACTTGCCAATGTTGCCAGGCTGTGCAGGCTGATTTGGAGTTCCATCGTGTCTACGAGTTCTTGTCTCGGCTCCGCAAGGAGTTTGAGCCCAGGCGCGCTCAGTTGTTTGCTCATGGCCGTATTTCTCTCATGGAGGCGCTTTCTGAGATTCGTGCTGAGGAGACTCGCTTACGTGGTGCTGGTTTACTCGAGGTTCCCTATGTGCTTGCTACTCGAGCTTCTGCTGTACCGCATGCTGCACCGACTACTCCCCACTCCAGTGCTCCGTCGCTCTTGCCCACTCCTACTGGTAGTCAGGGTCGCTCTCGTCCTCACTGTGACTACTGTAAACAGGATGGTCATGTTGAGTATCAGTGCTTCCAGAAGAAGCGACACATGCGTAAGGCGGCGGAGATCAGCTTCGGGGACTTCTACTTCGACATCTTCAGCCTCCACCTGGACTGAGCAGGATATTCTGATACTTGAGCGTCTGCTTGCCGCTTCAGGCTCTTCTTTGACGGGTACAGCTGGTTCTGTAACTGATACTTCCCGCATTGAGCAACCACCCTCCACACAGTCAGGGTACATCCTTATGGGTTCTGGACTCCAGAGCTTCTTTTCACATGTCTTCTCATTCATCCAATTTGTCCTCTCTTAGATCACTTGATTTTCCTGTCCATGTACTCACTGTTGATGGTACTCCTCTTTCTGTTGCTAGTCGAGAATCTTACCACTTCTTACTATGTTCCTGATGGGAATACAAGTTGCATATTTCCTAACACCCATGACTAGGTTTCGAGATCTTACGGCTTTGTTGTTGTTGTTATGGATGCAACTTATCTCTATTGCATAGCCCATGGGGCGTAATATTTACATAAGACTTGGGCATGTGGGAAGCTATCAGTCGAAAACCCAAGAGTACTCAACGCCCAAAATAGTAGCCGAAGCCCAAAAAGAAAAAGAACAGAGGCGCCAATCTACAACCATTCCACACCAAGTCAATGCCCAGAGCAGCGGCACGCGGCCCTGACACCAGATCGTGGAGGCGGTTGGCTGAGAAGAAGGGCGGGCGAGCAGCGGCCTAGCGGTGCCGGAGCTGGCGGGGCGGAGTGGCAAGCTGACGGACGAGGCAGAGCAACACGAGTGAAGCACGCTAAGCCTACGGGCGGAGCGACCAGGGAGAGCAACGAGACTGTTCATGTGTTGACTTCCCATGTCACATGTGAGAGGGGGTGTTGAAGTGTATATGCACTTGCCCCAAGACCACTTAATTATATGTTGGAATGTTGCCGTTTGTGTGATGCATTTATTCTAATTAATTATATGTTGTAATGTTGCACTTGGATGATGCGACTGTTTTGTATTCATTCATCGCTGATGATATGCTGAAATTCTTTTTTTATTTGTCAACATTGTCTTCCTTTGCCGCTTTGTCTTTCAGGTTGTTGGCGCCATTGCTTCGTGGGGACGTGAAGGCCAAGGCCACTTGCTGTAAGGGGTAAATGGTCATGTATGGCAGCAGGTATTGTTATATTAGTGTCTACTCCCTCCGTTGCTAAATATTTGTCTTTCTAGAGATTTCAACAAGTGACTACATACGGAGCAAAATGAGTGAATTTACACTCTAAAATATGTCTATATACATCCGTATGTGGTAGTCCATTTGAAATATCTAAAAAGACAAATATTTAGGAACAGAGGGAGTAGTATAGTATTTATAACACATTGTAGTCAACCATTAGCTAACAATCAGTCGCAACCAATCCTAACTAATCTTGGTTAATCCACAAGTTAATACCCCGACAGCTCGACTCGCAATATTTATCACGGAACTACCAAAAGAAGTTGAAAATTTGAATATCTTTGTTGCACTGAGAACTACTGTTCTAAACACTTTTATATTTCTTTACAGAGGAAGTACATAGCATTCCTACCAGGAACTACCGGATTACAAATTTGGAATTTGATAAAGCACGGAAATTCAAATCTAAAACTCATAATATCAAGAACTACCGGATTATGAATGTGATAAAGCACGGAATTCGAATCTAAAACTCCTATCTCACTGGGTGACGTCAGCCCTAGAAGTGCCCAACGACTCAGTGAAATTTTCGCCAAGTCTTTGCCTAGTACTTCAGCACTGAAGTTACTTTGTGCTACCGGACATAGCGTGAACTAAACTCATTTAGCTACCCGTACACTAGTTTAGGGTTTAATCCCACACTCCTTCATGCCCATACTGCTCAAGCTCTTTCGCCCCTGTCGTAGATTTCGACCCTCTCCATGCTCCTTTCTGGCCCATCGCCTCGTTGGAATCCTCGCTGGAACCGGCATTCTTCTCCATCGGTCGCCCCCGTCACAATTGCTCCGCCAAGTTAGGGCGAGCAAGGAAACTGACCTCCTCCATTCAATTCCTCTGGTCAATGAGTAATCCATCTATCCAATTTCACATTTATTCGTACAAATCTTCAAGAACTGCACTTCAAAGCCCATATTTGGTTTCAAAATTGCGTGATTAGTCACTACAAGCCTAGAACTTTCAGATAGGGCACGCTCGTACTACAAAAGGTCATGTGGTAGGGGCTACGCCAGCTTGTGGTGAGCATAAGACTTGGCTCGGATCTAACAGAGATGAAGGGCGCTAGTAGTGCCAATCCATTGAGGAATTCACTTCATGTGGATTGCTACATGGTTGGAATTATCACCTCATGAGCATATGCAACAAGACTGGAATGATTAACTCATCCATCAATTCGTTGCCACACTCAGCTTGAGGACAATCTTTGAAGACATTATCTTGGATGACCAACATGAACTAATACACTTCAAAAAAAAAGAGTTAGCAAATGTGCTCAAGTTGCCAAGTGCAAGTGATCCTAAGAAGCAATGTGTTCATAAGAGGCCCCCTCACAGGAATCTAGTCTGGAGTAGCTCGATGACAAGAATAACTTCAAGATGGAAATTTGATGCGGAGCACCCCATGGGTACCGCCATGGATCCAAAGCCCTCAAGCTCCAAGTGGACCGGTTACAAGATCTCGCGCACGTTTGTCACAACCCTGAGTCGGGACGTAACAAATTGATACCGAACAGCACAAATAGGTTGATACAAGTGTCCCGGGTGTATGAATCAAATTCATCAAACCTAGGATCACTGAGGGGATATAATCCAGAGAAGATAACTAAAGGATGGGAGAAGCATAGATCAAGGATAGAAGAGCAAGAGAGGATACATGGGGGAGATATACTCGTCTGGCCACGAGGGGGAGGAGTGAGCCGAGGAAGAAGAAGTGGGCCTGTTCTGTTCTGATTGATGCCTCCCTTCTGGTGTCGCTGATTCTTTTATCATCTCCAGCGCCAGCACACGCCCAAGACCAATTGGGCCACAGCCCATGACAACTAAGCCTGGTGCAGCTACATGCACGGGTATGACAACATGCCATTGAAACCGAGGTGACTTCACTCCTACTTGAACTCCTGATTCATTTGGATGAGACATGGCTACTACAAGCCGAAATGATATGCATGGTTAGGTACGAAGGCATGCACCATGGAGAAGAAAGGAAGGCAGGCCAAGTCCCAAGCGAGGAGCAGAGATTCAAAGAAGAGAAGGAGGAGGAGCAGGGCAAATTTTGCACTACCGAACAGTCCCGTGAGTGCCTGTATGTCGGCCTCGACCTTCTGGGCCGACAAGACTATCTGGTCCGACCGACCAGACTGGCCGATCGGCGCCTGTGCCTCGAACGAAACCTTCTGGACCAACCAGACTTGTCTGTTCTTGCGCCAAAGAATGCACTGCCGGACTGTGCGGTGGCTCTATTTCAGACCAATGGCATGATACTCTGCATCAGACCTACATTTCACAGCGGAAGAATGATCTGAATGGCACTGATTCTGGATGTACTACCAATCCAGATATAGCCGATTGTTGGACAAGCAAGAACTCTAGAAAGTAGCTGCATTCAGTCGCATGCCAATCCTAGTGTTTATCTGGGTCACTGAGCGCACAGACTGATATGACTATCAAAGTTGCTGGTACAGTGCTACTAATACCCAGCGCACACTTCACAACAGAAAAATATTGTCACCAGGTGGCAGTTCTCAGAGGGAAAATTACCTTGAGGACACACAATCACCCAAAATAACATAATTCGAAGGAGTTTGTGGCCTCCAGAAGGTGAGATTGTAACCAGGTAGATCACCTACAATATATGATTGATCAATTAAATTAACAGGGGGTGTAACCAGTTGAACAAAAAGAAACAAAAAAAAACACTAATGTGTCTTGCAACAAAAACTAAATGAACTAACACACAAGTACCTTCTGGTGACGCCCAAACTCGCTTAAAGTTGGTGCAAGAGACCAGTGGGTTAATATTGCCAAACTGCAAAGCTGCAAGGGTCTGATTTTGCAGTTTGAGCATGAGAGAAGCAACACCGAGAGAAAGATGGATGCATATTTCTGAAGATGTCAATATTATGTTTGTCTTTTCACTGACTGAAGTATATTTCCAGGAAAAATCTACTGGCTCAAGAACAAGAAGACCGGAACCAGCTTCTATTGTCAGGTCTTTAACGCCCGATCGAGCCCATATGTCTTTTTCTTTTGAAGCATACCTGTTTACATGTAAGAGTTTATATCAGTAAGGAGACAAACTAGTAGGTCTACAGTGACATAAACGAAAAAAATGGTTTAGTAGTGGAACTAGAGAGAAAAGACAAACATGAAACTGAAATCCATCTTGGCACGAAGAAGCTTCTCGATGTGCAAGGAATCATCCATTGTTAACTTTGAACTGTCATAAAAAGTAAATTCTGGCGAGACAACCTGCACATTCCCAAATAAAAATGTGCACCATCAAGAAATCATACCACAAGGAATCTGTATGCCCCCAACTCAATAGATCACTGGCAAACTACCACTGTTATGAGTTAAAGAAAATGTGCACACACTGAATCCTGGACCTCTGGTCGAAGATGCATCTCCTGAACATGACAGTTGGTGGACGTTAGATATATATTAGGCTTATTATACCATTTCGTATTACCATGTTGGATGAGGGGTTTCATGCATATATGTACCATGTACCATGTTGAGTGTGTTTTCTTACGGCGGGCCACTGATTCTATTTTCAAATTTCTAGCCTTTCTGCAGCACTGGCACCCACTCTCTAGACAGTGGGACCGGGACCGGCTTGGCGGCATGTTGGACGCGATGACTGAGAGGACAACTTCTTCCTATGCCTCATAGTCACTGATCTACCGGACACTTGGTGGGTTTTTTCCTCTTTTCTTTTAGGGCATGTTTGTGCTGTTGCCCCAGCAGTTATCTTTACTTTTCCTGCACTTGGACCTGTAATCTATAAAGCGGGGTGAAGCCTGTTTCAAGATAGGAATACATGTTGTTATTCCTGTTAATGGTTTAAGGAAAAACAATTTGATGATTAGGAAGCTTGAGAGCTTTATGAAGCAAATATGTAAATGTGAAAGATTAAGTGCTTGGTGGAGAACAGGTGGATTCAGGAGAGCGTAGTGACCTGAGCATGATATAATCTCAAGTCCAATGTACACGGAGGTTCGACGCATGGATGAACCCAAGGTGATGAAGAATATTCGTCAAGGTGGAGTTTGTTAAAATTGTGTTGAATGTTTGTACAAGGTAGGTTACAATTGGATTTGAATTTGGACTTTGTGTACATAAGGGTACAAAGACATGTTCGAATAGGACACCTGTATCTTAGGACTCTTATATAATGAGAAGGTAGACACAAGATGTAACCTATGCCAACATAATAGCACACACACGCAGGGGAGCCGGCGTCGTGTGCTGGGGCCCGGGCGGCCGGGGTGCGGTATTGTAGCGGTGTCATGGAGAGGAGCGCCCATAGTCAGGACCCAGGGATGTAGCCACCATGGTGAACCTCGTTAACAAATCTCGGTGTCGTGCTCGTGTGATTGCTTGGTCCTCGGATGATCTACTATGCGCCTCGGATTAATACTAACACAATTTGATCATGATGGGTACTTGGATGATGTGGTAACATAGGAATGATTGTGTACTCAATGGAGACTAACCTAATGTGCAGCTGATCCTTAAGCAAATACTGGAGGAAGGACATCTCTGAATTTTGGCAGCAGCTAGGAGATTAGCGCGCTTGAGGCTACTGTCTACCAAGGCTGTCTAGTAGTTTATTTGCTTTGGTCGAAGTCTCACCTTGCTGTCGCTGGTGTGTATGGTTGTAGTTTTAAACTGTCAGTAATGCAATGATACACAGATCTCATGTGTATTCAAGAGGGAATAAAAGATTAAGTACAGATAGCACTTCAAATTGTAATTGAGATTTTGCAGTGCCATGGCCACCAACATTCACTTGATGACCAGCATCCTGCAACGTCCTGCACAGGAAGCCTCATCATGCGCCAAGTCTGGGGCTAGTAGCCAAGGAATTCACGGTCAAGACTGGTCACGTGTGCCTGCCATGCCTAGAAACCCTGCCTTCACCTCATGCTCTATTACCAAATAGCAGTGCTCCAATTTCTTCCACACTCATTCTCTGGAGGAAGCAACCTGCCATCTAACAAGATCCAGATGGAAGACGAGTTCCCTGGGAGCGAACATCCGGCAAACAAAACTAATGTACCTGTTGCTCCAGGACGAGAAGCACTGTTGCTCCAGGATCGGCCTCTAGCGTGGGCCATTACCAAACCTCTTAAACCATCTAACTGTAACCAGAACTTCTAGAAATGGGATTGCTTTTAGCATGCAGCTCTTCAGACTGCCACTGATACACGTACGTCTATCACTTTTGAGATACCAGCATATGGATTGCTAAAGAGTCTCAGTGGTATGCACAAAAACGGCTAACGGTTAATAGCAAATCCAAAAGTATAAGACTTAAAGTAGCATTTAACTAACAGACGGACCCAATTGAATGCACAATGGTGCATGTTTGCCAGGGAATTGATATAACTTCTAAAGTCAGTGTACTCATACCTGCGCTTCAAATGTAAAATTCAACATTTGGTTTGAAGGTGAACCAGCAGCAGGCTGAAGTGCATTGAATTGTCTATTGTATTCTTCACTTTGGAAACGATTGTCTTCATCGTTATTAAAAGAAGTTTCCAACACTGAAACCTCAACACCATCTTCAGCAGAGATTGAATAGCTGCTTCCAGTGTTCAAGTAAACACACTTCCTCAGTAATGCACCATTCTTGTATACATACAAAAAAGTATGAAGTTAGGGTACATAGCAATGGTATGAGTCAAAAATTAGGACATCATTCAAAACCATAAGAGTTATGTTAAAGGAAGAAAATTAAGCAAATCACAAGTTCACTGAGCATGCACCTCAATTTTGACATTTTTGAATCTTAGCTTTTTACCCCGCCCAACAATGATTATAGTCTCAGAGTGTAACTGCCCCTTCTTGTCAAGCTCTTCACATAATGATACGGTGCCTCCACAGCCATCATAAGTAAACTCATCAATATCGCAACCATCAACTATTAGTTGCCTCTCAGGAGAGAGTTGAATAACATTCTCTCTCTGTAAGAAAACAGGCCCACAAAGTACAATGTCATTTGAGGTCATAAGAGGGTCATTTTTTGGGTCCAGACTTTCCTCTCTGCCTGTTATTGTACCTATGGAAGGCACAAAATACTCAACTACTGGAAGCAGAAAATCCAGGACAACAAGTATGCGAGGCTGTTGGACTCTTATAACAAACGATTTGAAGGAAGAACGCCATCGATAATCTAGTATCAGCATGGTTAGGTTAGAAACCCCCCCATCTGATGAAGGGTCTGGTGTGTTCAGCTTAGAAGTCTCTGAATAAGATCCAAGCATCAAGCGCATCTCAGACTTTGTATCTGGGCGGATATCACGAATCGAAAGTTTAAGTATAGACAAATATAGATCCATCTCAAACAGTGAAGTTGTCCTGTAAGAAACCCATAAACCTTCTAGCTGCAGAAAAAGAAATGTATGACAGTAACCAACATGCTATCAGGGTTAAAAAATACATTGCATAAAAGCTTGAACAGGCATTAAAAATGTGCGGGACACATAATATGAAATATTTACAGGACCAGTGATAAACAATCTCATTGATTCTTTCCCCTACAAGACAAGTCGCGTAACTCTTAAAGGATACTCACAGCAAGTTCCGCGAGGGGTGACTCGGCATCTGGACCATTGCAAAGTTCTAGCAAAGCATAGTGGACATTCACAGTCATGATGACAACAGTACGTGAAAGCATCAAATGGTTATTAAGGTTAACTTTATCCGCAAGTAGGCGTATTGACTCTTTTGTCCGGTTTACGTTTTCACGGAAACTGGGGGGAAGATTGGGTGTCTCCGATAGATTTGTCGAAATACAACTTGTGATGACGTTGTATTCTTTATCCGACATAACAGCATGCAGTAATCCTATCTGCAGAAAAAAGAACATAGAATTACAAAAACATATTGGATTTCAGCTATAACCACATAGGGGTGGACAGTTCATAAAATATTCTCCATTGATGCATCTGCCAACATAAAGCTGAGCAAGTAACCATTGCTGCCGGTACCTTCTGGTACCTTCTTTATCATTGTCACTTTGGCATCCAACAGATAACAAAAGTATTCTGGAGATGGAAACTCAGCATCTGAACTATCTTTGAGCTTTAGTTTAACTTTTCAAGTATTGAGTGAAGAGCACAAATAAATAGAGCAAGAGCATGCATACAGTGTCAAATAGGATTGCACTATAAAAATCAGGCCAGAAAACAAGATGTCAGATCTAAAGTACAAAACTATGGCGATCAAATAAGCAAGAGATAACAAGCCAAACTTTATACGAAAAACAAATTAATCACCTGAACTTTCATGGAGAGCATTGGGACCTTTCGGAAAACATCCCTCAGACTACGCCGCACTCCTACATTGATGCCATGACCCTCTCGAATCATACACTTCCCGAGAGTGCCATTGACTCCAACCGCCATGTTGATTCCATTTATCTATTTGCATGTTATTGAAGCAGGAGAATAAATAACCTAGGTGAGGAAACTAAACAATTTAGTTTGAGTCCAATAAATACCTCAGCATGGAGAACATCAAGACGCACAGCAGATGGGTCACTCTCTTCACCTCCGTGCCAACTAAAATCATTTTTAACTTTCAGTTGCCCCAAATCCAGTTGTATATAGCTACAGAAAGATGTGAAGATAAATGTTATGCTTTCTTGTATCATAATGCCGTTATTGTTATTAAGGAGTACTTCAAGTCTCTTGTACTATATATTTGCCCCGTTGTGCTATTCAAAACAGTAAAATTGCTCCTTACAGTGGAGATAAATAGCATGCTTTCTTGCATCATAATGCCGTTAACGCTGTTAAGGAGTATCCGTAAGTATTCGTATTAGTCTAGATTTCCTTACTTGTACTCCAAGTCTCTTGTCCTATATATTTGCCCCTTGGGCTGTGCAATACAGTGAAGTTGCTCTAGTATGGTATCATGAGCCAAGGTTTCGGAGGATCTGGATCCTTGCGATTTTTTCCTACAGTGCCTGTTTGATTCACAGGATTGGAACCCTTAGGAGTTTTTCCATAGGATTCACTTGTACTACATTTTGGAGGAAAATTTCCATCCACTCAAACCTCATGGTAGAATTCCTTTGTTTTTCCTGTGCTATCAAACACTCTTCCAGCCAAATTCCTGTAGTTTTGTAATCCTGTAGGATCTGGATCCTTACGATTTTTTCCTACAGTACCTGTTTGATTCACAGGATTGGAACCCTTAGGAATTTTTCCATACGATTCATTTGTACAAAATTTTGGAGGAAATTTTCCATCCACTCAAACCTCATGGTAGAATTCCTTTGTTTTTCCTGTGCTATCAAACACTCTTCCAGCCAAATTCCTGTAGTTTTGTAATCCTGTAGGATACAAGAGGAATATGACACTCTATTCCTGCATTTTGAGAATCCTGTGAATCAAAGAGGCCCTTAGGGGATTTTTCCCATGGCGGAAATTTTCCAGTCTCACCTCTCTCGATCGACCTCGGTTTCGTTTTGTCTATTTTGCCCGATTTTCTGCTTTCCCAACCCCTGATTGCAACCTCCTCGCTTGGACTGAGCCGATCTCCACATCCGCCCACAGCGCGACCTCATCAAACTCGAAGCCCGTGTCCAGATTGAAGTTCCCGTCACAATCCCATCTGGGCACCGTGCTCCTAGTCCAAGCCTCTTAGATCGAAGCCACCTGTCCTCCTCGAAGCTCCACCATCTCAGGCCGCCGTTGCCGCCTCCTAGGGTGTGTCGCCGCCGCCGCCGGCATATCGATGCCTAGGCTACCTCCAGGTCACACCACCGCTGCTCCGCCTGCCTCCAGGTATGTTGGAGGTGCCCTCAGTGATCATTGCCCGTTCACCTGCTACACCGTTGTCGCACCGGATGGTTCCCGCTTTAGTGCTCCGTCTCTTCTACTGGCTTCCACAAGGTGCAAGCTGCCCTCGTCCTCATTGCACCTAATGCGGCAAGGACAGTCACATTGAGCCGACCTCTTCAGCTGCAGGACTTCAGCATCTGCTTGCGGCTACTAGATCTTCCATGAGGTTCTGCAGGTCGTGTTACTGACTCTTCTGGAACAGATTGGTGCAGGGCTCCTCATATTTTCGGGACCCCTTGTGCTGCCCACTGCTTGGATCTCATGCTGGTGGATGTTAGGAAGATACCGGAGTTTCAGTGAAGAATTCTTGATTTGATGAGTAAGAAGACCAATGGTGGTGATCTTATGAGGCTTGCAGTTGCTCGTTTTGCAACATCGTTGCTTACTTTGAAGCTGTCTTTGTTAACAGATTCAAGCCAACTCCATCGGGGAAGAGTGAAAAAACTGTGCTTTCCCTGCCCTTTTAGACTTTAGTGGAGAATTGCATGAGAGCTTCACAACCACTATTTATTGCTCTAAGGATTGCTGATGGTAAAGAAGCTTTGCAAGGGAAACCTGCTTTACAAAAAGAGGTGCTAAATACTGTTGAAAAGAGATGGGACCAACAGATGGAGCAGATGTTGTATGGGGCATCATCGATCTTGAATCCAAGCAAAAGAAAAAATCACATCAAAGAGACAAACAGAAAAGCTTGCTGCAACACTTGCGGTCAATCTTCAATGATGTGGTACAGAAGATGGTAGGAATGAACACCAGAGCAAGATAAGCATTGCGACAATGAGAGAGTTGAAGGCTGCTTCTCAAAGAAAATGGCAATCAAAGACCGAGATAAAAGGAACAATAGAAGCCCAAAGAGGTGCATATGGTACCCAAATAAGAATAGGATAGATATGTCAAAAGCAGGTCTGATTACACCTATTCCTAATCCTAAATAGAATGTAAGGACGTAGGGATTTCTATGTAAACAGAGTATCCTATTTCCATAGGCTCGAATGACCCCTTCTCATAATAAGAATGTGCTCCCCTTCCAAGCAAACTAAACTAACCTTGCTAAGTGCTAGCCAGGTGAAAGTGCTTTTCGCTAGTAGTTTTGGTGTTCTCCCGATTTCTCGAAGGGTAAGAAGAAAATAAGAAGTCTCTTCAGCAGTGAGGAGCACAACGATTTATATAAGCATAATTAATTTATTTTTTATCAGTTTGAGCAATGTCTAAACTTTGATTTCATATGCATGATATTTTTGTAATTTCTTGGTGGGATGCATATGGTGGACTTGCTTTCGAGCTCCAATCGTTGGCAAAGAGAATCATAACTCTTTGTTGTTCGTCATCGGGTGGCTGCGAGCGCAATTGGAGTACATTTCATATGTTAATTGCAGCTGCCATTTCATTGCTTAATGAAACTTGTGCTTGCAGATCCATACCACAAATCATTTGGAGCACAAGAAACTGAATAAGCATGTATATTCCATACAAAGAGAGAATGAAAACAAGATTTCAGGAGCTACTAATCCTTGAGGAATTTCAGTGGGAAAATGAATGGGTTTGCTCATGCCGAACCTGTTCACCTAGACGATGATGGTGATGAATTAACTTGGGGTGATGTTTATTCAGAAATGGGTGCTACGGAAACACTAAGGCTTTGTTTGGTTGCAAGGGGAGGACTACCCAGGGTAACAAATCCCTGTGGGGGATTTTCACGGACACAGGGGTCCCCTTCTCCCATGGGGATGATCTCCTTTCCATTTGGTTCTTTGGCAACACCCAGGGGAGGGGAGGCCGCTGCTCGTGATTGGAAGGAGACGAAGCGGGTGTTGTTGTTGAGGAGACTGCCAACAGGAAGGCCAAGGCAGAGGAGGTCGGGCCATAGCCTACGGATTTCGTAAGTGGGAGGCGAAGAGAACGCAAACGGCGGCTGGGGACAATTCTCCTGATGTGGGGAGACGTGGGAGGGAAACCCGGAGATATTGGATCGATCGGGGCATGAACTAATGCTATGGCAGGAAAATCGAGACTAACTTTCCATGTGGGGTTCTTAACCAGGGAAATAGCGGGCAGGATCCCGTGAAACCAAATGACGCCTAAGAGGGCGGAACTTCCCAAGGACTGCTCGTGGTGATACTAGTAGACCCATAGGCCCTCATATCACTTGTTTTAGGAAGAGGATGGAGACAGTTGTTGAAGAAGAGGTTGAGTAGTAGCAAAATCTTCTAATTCACTATGTTTGGATCCCTCCCATTCAATTGAGGTGTTCAATTTTGGATTTAGTTCACCATTAATTAAGGTGTTCAATTTTGGATTTGATTAACGATTTTGACCAGGTAAACGATTTGTTGAAGTAATCGGCAGAGGCAGCCTAT
Organism: Triticum dicoccoides; assembly: GCF_002162155.2. NCBI lineage: Eukaryota > Viridiplantae > Streptophyta > Magnoliopsida > Poales > Poaceae > Triticum > Triticum dicoccoides. The sequence continues at coordinate 304,284,067 of NC_041390.1, read as the reverse complement.
AAAAAACATATCAATCCTGTGCACCCTCGCACTACCACGAGAAAAGGCGCCAACATGTGACAATGCAGCACCAATATGATACATGCGGCCACCAGCGTAAAGAAACTTCACCGCACAAGTATGGGTTGGTTAGCAGATAACACATAATCACACTGCCAAGAAAGCCCACCAAGACACCGCATTATAAAAAAAAACACCATCATCTTCCCAACGCGCCAAACCAAATAACAAACAAAAACTATGAAATCACAACAACACCAACAGTGCAGCGAAGCGCGCCTAACCCTTCTAGTAAGATATCATGGGTGAGGGCAAAGATGAGATGGACAACTGGGACATTGATAGCGACGACGACAAAGGAGGAGAAACACAAAATGATGCTGGACAAAGCCATGAAGCCGGTGAATTTTGATTGGATGAGCAACCAGATGTTTGACTCGAGGCCGAAGGATGTGATGCGAAATAATGGGGACTGGAGAAAACTTCTGGATTGTGCAGCCTTTTGTTGCTTTTGATAATGTCCTTAGGAACTTTTCTTAGGGAATAATGCCGTCAGGTACTTATTTGTTATGCACTTAGGCTGATGCCACTTAACTATTTGTTGTAACATTGTGTGACACATGATGTGTTGACTTGTTCAGTATTCATTCATGGCTAATGGGCATGGCTGATGGTTCATATGTTTAAACTCCTTTGTTTTATTTGTCAACATTGCCTTACTCATGGTACATGCGTCCCCTTGACGCATTTTGTGTGTGCTATATTCGTATCTAGGATAATATTTGTAACGCATGGTACATGATGGTAGTCAACGATTAACCACGACTAATCCTAGCTAGTCTAGACTAATTCACAGGTCGCTATCTCGACGACTCATCATTTCTGTTTGCCAAAATTTTGTCCCACAAGTGTGGTATGCCATAGTTATTTTAGACTATTAGATTAATTAATGGAAACAGTCCTAATGAATTATTAAACTGAAGAACGTAAAGCATGGACATACTCTTCACTCTGGGAATTCTTCGGGACAATGATAATGGGTGTATCAAGTGAAAGATCCAGCTTTATGGCAGAAGAACCATCCATTTCATATTTCTGAATCAACCACTCAAAACCTCCAACTTTATCCATAAACTTAATTGCTTCTTCAGTGTGAGGGGTAGCAAGCTCCATGAAGTAAGAAGTAAACTGCAAAACAAAAAAGCACTTCAAAAAATACATATCATGGAAGATCAGATAATCCAACTTGGCTTAGTGATGTATACCTCCTGGACAAACCGATAAAGAAAGACAATACGGACGGCAGAAAGCTGCCCAGTCAGACTGTAATTATGACCTTCATAGTCATCATCGTCGGCACTATAAGACTGGAAGGCAAACTGCAAAAGAATGGAAAGAAAAATTACTCTACTGCTTCAGCTGCCAGAAACAAATGTATTATCGAACTTCAAGTATATGTGGCAATCATAACCATTTCAAAGTTGCACATTTGATTAAAAGGTAATTCGAGCCACATAACAGAGAACTATTTACCATACTGTTAATAACAGATGTCACAACACCACCACCACCAACAACAACCACAACAATGAAGCCTTTTGTCCCAAGCAAGTTGGGTTAGGCTAGGTGTTAGGATCGTGGGTTGGAGCGCATAGCCATGGTCTGAAGGTGCCTGAGGACCGATGAAAATCCACCGGGCAGGTGTCTTGCCGGTGTTGAGGGGGTAACAGAGGAGGAAAAGAATAGCTTGGGGAAAAAGACTTGACTTTATTGATTGCTTGGGTTTCCTCGTACAGGCCTCCTCTCAGAGTCCAACTTCTATTTCTCTTCCTAAAGACCTTCCTACTACAAATTGATACCTCCCATCAGGGAATCAATCCTGCAAGGAAGTAACCCGTACTGCTGCTCCTACTTGGCCGTAGCCTATCCTGCTACAGGTTGGGGCTTACGCCTGCTATAGTGGATACCCCACGTAACCCTAGAGATGAAACCCAACAGAAAACTGTGAGAACCCAAAAAGAAGAGAGTACAGGTAAACTGATGAGGAACAATAGATGAGGAACATAAAAATATAATCATATGTCAAATATGTTTGGCTACTTCTAGATACTTCTGTTGTGGTCTAGTATTTCTTTTCTTTTCTTTATCCTACCTACTGTTTTCTAGAGTCTTCTAGTTGTGAGTAGCTATGAGTAGAATGGTGAACCTTAAATAATGTTTCTACAGTATTCCAGCTATAAGTAAAAGTATGTGAAGGCTTCCCAAAGCCCTATAAATAGAGGTCCTCACCTCTACTTTGTACCCAGACTATGTACCCCTACCTATAATAGAACTTGTTGTTCTTATCTAAGATCTTGGAGTAGATCTTGTGCCCTAGGAGTTCTGGATTGAACTCTCGCTGCCCTATCAGCCTACATTCGCCTCTAGAGCGATATCTAGCGCAGCACGTTGAAGTTGTTCCTTCAACACTTGTGTTGTACACATTGTAGCAGCAAGGTGGAGTTGCTCCTCCACAACCTTTATGCTGCTTCAGGTGGTATCAGAGCCTCGTTGACCCATAATCGTTCTTGCTGTCCTCTTCGAGAGCAAGTTGCAGCAAGCAATGGAGCAATTGGAGAAGAGGATGGATGCTGCTGAACAACAAATCAAAGAGCTGCGTGAAGATCTTAGTAGGAGATTTGACCAGCTGGTTGAGATGATAAGAAAGGGTGTCCCCCCTGCTACCAATGAAGGAGATTCATCTAAAGAAGAGGAAGATGTTCATCAAGGAAGAAGGAGAGGTAATCTTGGAGCAAGACCGCCACAACAACATGTTGTTCAACGTGCTTCAAGAAGGCCAATTTATGTTGAAGCTGTTCCTTCAACACTTGTGCTGTACACATTGTAGCAGCAAGGTGGAGTTGCTCCTCCACAACCTTTGTGCTGCTTGAGAGGTTTGTGAGGATGAGAAAGACAACTAAGAGCATCTCCAGCCGCGCCCCCAACAGCCCCCCCAGGCCACTTTTTCGGCGCTGGCGCCAAAAAAACGCCCCAGTCGCGCCCCCAGGACGCCGAAAAACGCCGGTTCGGCCTTTTTTTCCACCCGGCGGTCACAGGCCGAACCCGGCGCACTGGGGGGCAGTTGGGGGCTCCGGCGCAAGGGAAAAGCGCGGCTGGCCAACGCCGTCAGGGGAAAAGTCAAGGTTTTCTTCCCCGACTCGCCTCCCACCCCCCGCCCTCGGCCGCCAGTAGCTCGGCGTCGCCCGCCGCCTTTCACCACTAGATAGCCATTCCATGCCGGAAAAATAGCAAAGCTTCGCCGCGGCAGCCCCTCCAACAGCAGTTGGGCGTTTCCGGCCGCCGTTTCCGACCGCGGAGGGGCAGTTTAGCGGCGGGTACACGCCCACCGAGCGCAAGGTGTTCGGCGATTTGCCTGCCTCGGCGATGGACTCCGATGACGAGGAAGCGCTCGCCGCGCTGCTGGAGGAGGAAGCCGAGGCCGACGTCCAGGAGGAAGAGCATCTCATGGTGCTCGCCGCCCTCGCCCAGCTGCTGGCGAGCAATGAAAAGCCGCGGCGAGGTGGCTCGGCGCCGGGGCGGGTGAAAGCAAAGAACCGGCATCGTCTCGAAGGCTACTGCATGCTCTACTCCGACTACTTCGCCGATGCTCCACTTCACGGCGAGAAAACATTTCGGCGCCGTTATCGGATGAGCCGAAAGCTCTTCCTCAGGATTGTGAATTCCATCCGGGAGTTCGACAACTACTTAAAGTGCAAGATGGATTGCACCGGCGCCCTTGGATTCACCTCCATCCAGAAGTGCACGACAGCGATGAGGATGCTTGCATACGGAGCTCCCGGTGATTCACTCGACGACTATGGGCGCATGGTCGAGTCCACCAGCATAGAGTGTTTCTACAAGTTCTGTCGGGCAGTGGTGGCAGTGTTTGGACCGCAATACTTGAGAACACCCAATGCGGAAGACACTGCTCGGATCCTAGCACAGAATGCAGCAAGAGGATTTCCTAGGATGCTTGGAAGCATCGACTACATGCATTGGAAATGGAAGAATTGCCCATTTGCTTGGCAGGGGATGTACAAAGGCGCCAAAGGCGGTTGCAGTGTGGTACTTGAGGCAGTGGCACACAGGACCTCTGGATTTGGCACTCCTTTGGTATGCCAGGAACTCACAATGACATCAACGTGCTGCCGTGCTCTCCTGTCTTTGCCAAGCTTGTTGAAGGTCATTCTCCTCCGGTGAACTTCGAGATCAATGGGCGGCACTACAACAAGGGGTACTATCTAGCTGATGGCATCTATCCGAGATGGTCGACATTTGTGAAGACGATCTCAAACCCTGTGCCAGGAGGCAAGAACGCCTGGTTTGCGAAGGTTCAGGAGGCTTGCAGGAAGGATGTCGAGTGGGCATTTGGTGTGCTCCAATCTCGATTTGCTGTTGTCCGGTACCCCGCTCAGACCTGGTCGAAAGATCAAATGTGGGAGATTATGACTTGTTGTGTCATCTTACACAACATGATCATCGAGAGCGAGCAAGAAGACCCAGTGTTTGACACTGAACCATACTACAGGCAGGGTCCTCTAGCCGAAGTTGATCACCAGCTACCGGCAACCTGGACTGCCTATCTCAGTATGCATCAGGAGATCCGAGACCCACAGGTGCATCATCAACTGCAGCAAGATCTGATAGAGCATCTATGGAGGCTCAAGGGCGACGCCGGGCGCGACGTGTGATGAAATATGAGTTTTTATTTGTTGAACTATATAATTTGTATTGAACTATTTGTTGTTGTACTACTTTGTTAAAGTATTTGATATTTCTGTGATGAAATATGTGATAAAAAAATTGATGTGCATAATTGAACGCCGAACAACGGCAAACCACGCCAAATATGGGCCTATTGTCGCCCATATGGGCCCTTTATTCGCCGAAATGGGGCTGAAAAGTGGGCCAATATCGGCGAGCTGGGGGCGACGACTGGGCGCGAAACCGCCCCCAGCGCCGATTGTATCGCCGGCTCGCCCCCAGGGGCAATTTTTATGCGTCCTGGGGGGGCGAACGGCTGGAGATGCTCTAAGGCTCCATATCCTCATACCGAAGGCTCATCTAGGAACCAACCTAATAGAGTGGAAGAAAAGGCCACTCCACCAAAGACAAAACAGCCCATCCTGAAACAAACTAGAGGCAAGGGTAAGGCAAATGAAGGCCCAAAGTGCTATAAATGTGGTAAAGAGGGACACATATCCAGCGGTTGCCCACTAAGGAAATTTGTTAACACGACTATCCATGATGGTGAAAGGGATGAGGAAGAATACGAATGTGAAGATGTAGACGGACAAGAGGTTTTTCAAGAAGAAGGTGAAGAAGTGGTATGTGTGATCCAGCGTCTCCTATGTTCCACACCACAACTCGATGACACAGAATGGAAGAAAATATTTGAGAGCAAATGCATGGTGAATGGCAAGGTATGAAAACTAGTGATTGATAGTTGCAGCTGCGAGAATCTTATCTCCCAGAAGTTGGTGGACCATTTAGAGCTTGAAACCCATGATCATCCAAATCCCTACACTATTGGATGGATCAAGAAAGGAGTTAATATGAGGATCACCAAACAATGCAACCTGCCACTTTCTTTGGGTAAGCATTATCGCTCAAATGTGTTGTGTGATGTGGTTGACATGGATGTCAGCCATGTTCTTCTTGGGAGGCCTTGGCAAAGAAAAATTCTTACTCTTTCATTCGGAACAAGAGAAAGATCATTATCTTACCAAACAAAACCGAAGGTAATACCTCTAAGGAGGAGGGGAAAACTATGTTAACTATCTCCCATACCTCTCATGAGTTTATGGGAAGACTTGAAGGAGGCAGATTTGTGTGCTGCACTTGTTGTAAAGGAGAAGAGCACCTGACTGTTGAAATTCCAGTAAAGGTACGTGGTTTATTGGCAGAACTTCAGAACATACTTGGGGAGCCACATGGCTTGCCACCGATGAGAGGAATTCAACATAGAATTGACTTAATTCCGGGAGCAAGTCTTCCTAATCTTCCACACTATGGAATGAGCCCAAAGGAGCATGATATATTGAAGGAGAAAGTGGAGGAATTGCTGCAAAAGGGGCACATTCGAGAAAGTATTAGCCCATGTGCTGTACCAGCCCAGCTCGCGCCTAAGAAAGATGGATCTTGGCGCATGTGTACGGACAGTAGAGCCGTTAACAAGATCACCGTAAGGTATAGATTCCCTATTCCCCGTCTGGATGATATGTTGGATCAGCTTAGTGGAGCAAGAGTGTTCACAAAGCTAGATTTAAGAAGTGGATATCATCAAATCCGTATAAGACCAGGGGATGAATGGAAGACCGCCTTCAAGACAAAGGAAGAGTTGTTTGAATGGCTAGTCATGCCATTTGGACTCTCAAATGCACCAAGTACCTTTATGCACTTAATGAATCAAGTCCTTAGACCCTTCTTATCCCACTTTGTTGTGGTCTATTTCGATGACATCTTGATCTATAGCAAGGATGAGGATGAACACTTTGATCACATTCGGAAGGTGCTAGAAGTACTAAGGGAAAATGACCTCTACGTCAACTTGAAGAAATGTGTTTTCCTACAAACACAACTTCTTTTCCTAGGATTCATCATAACATGTGACAGCATTCATGTTGATGATTCTAAGGTTGAAGCAATCAGAGAATGGCCAACTCCTAAGACCATTTCTGAGGTAAGAAGCTTTCATGGCCTTGCAACTTTCTATAGGCAAATTGTGAAGAATTTCAGCACTATCATGGCACCAATTACCGAGTGTTTGAAGAAAGGAAAGTTCCAATGGATAGAAGCAGCTGAAGCTAGTTTCAATGAGATTAAACAAAAGCTATCACAAGCTCCTGTCTTGGTACTACCTGATTTCAACAAGACTTTTGAGTTGGAGTGTGATGCAAGTGGAGTAGGCATTGGAGCTTCCTATCTCAAGAAAGGAAGCCCATTGCTTTCTTTAGTGAGAAGTTAAGTGAAGCTAGACAGAAATGGAGTACCTATCAGCAAGAATTATACGCCGTTTTTAGAGCGTTGAAAACTTGGGAAGTCTATTTGCTGCCTAAAGATTTCATTGTTTATAGCGACCATCAATCCTTGAAGCATTTTAGAAATCAAAAGCATGTTGACCACATGCTAGCGAGATGGGCAGCATATCTGGAGAGATTTAACTATCTCATCGTGCATAAATCTGGAATAACTAACAGAGTGGCCGATGCTTTGAGTCGTCGTGCATGCCTCTTGACTTCTTTTGAAGCTGAACTTCCGGGCATGGATCAAATAAAGGAGTTGTATGAGGGTGACGAAGACTTTCGCCATGTTTGGGTAAAGCACGCAAGGGGCCAACCATTAGGTGATGACTATTTGATGCAAGATGGATATCTCTTCAAAAATGATCATTTGTGCATTCCAAGTTCTCTACGTGACAAGCTGGTTAGAGAGCTCCATTGAAGTGATCTTAGTGGTCATGTTGGACGGGACAAGACTATCGCTAACCTGGAAGCTCCCTACTTTTGGCCACAACTAAAGAGAGATGCTGGAAAGTTCATTCAACGGTGCCCCGTATGTCAGACCTGCAAAGGCCAAGTCCAGAACACAGGGTTATACATGCCTTTGCCTGTTCCTGTTGCTCCATGGGAGGACATTTCTATGGACTTCGTCTTGGGCTTGCCAAGAACAAGACGAGGAAGTGATGTTGTATTTGTGGTCGTGGATAGATTCTCTAAGATGGCTCATTTCATCCCATGCCGCAAGACAACGGATGCTCATCATGTGGCAAACCTATTCTGTCGAGAAGTGATCAGACTTCATGGAGTTCCAAGGTCCATTGTCTCAGACCGTGATAGCAAGTTTCTTGCTGCATTTTGGCTCACTTTGTGGAAGCAATTCAACACTGAATTGAAATTTGCTAGCACTGCTCATCCACAAACAGATGGACAAACGGAAGTGGTGAACAAGTTTTTGGGTAATTTGATCCGTTGCATTTGTGGAGAAAGAAAGGGACAATGGGATTTGGCTTTATCTCTTGCAGAATTCTCCTACAATAACTCCAAGCATAGATCCACAGGAAGGAGCCCTTTTTCCATTGTCTACACTAAAGTTCCATCACATGTGGTGGACCTGGTGAAGCTACCATCAAGGGGAAACTCAAAATCAGCATTGTCCTTTGCTGATAATTACACCGAGTTATTTGAAGAGATTCGCGGTTCTTTGGAAGCACAAAATCAGAAATATAACCAGCTTGCTGATTGCAAAAGGAGGCCAAAATCATTCCAAGCCGGTGATAAGGTGATGGTCTACCTCCGAAAAGAGAGGCTGCCTTTAGGTGTTAAAGGGAAACTTAGGCAGCGAAGGTGTGGACCCTTCTCTATCGTGAGGAAAATAAATGATAATGCTTATGTGATAGATCTTCCAAGCGATATGGGTATCTCCAACACTTTCAATGTTGCATACTTGACTCTCTACCATCCAGAAGAAGCGCTCAATGAAGATAACTCGAGGGCGAGTTCCAAACAACCAGGGGAGAATGATGAGGAACATGAAAATATAATCATATGTCAAATTTGTTTGGCTACTTTTAGATACTTCTGTTGTGGTCTAGTATTTCTTTTCTTTTCTTTATCCTACCTACTGTTTTCTAGAGTCTTCTAGTTGTGAGTAGCTATGAGTAGAATGGTGAACCTTAAATAATGTTTCTAGAGTATTCCAGCTATAAGTAGAAGTATGTGAAGGATTCCCAAAGCCCTATAAATAGAGGTCCTCACCTCTACTTTGTACCCAGACTATGTACCCCTACCTATAATGGAACTTGTTGTTCTTATCTAAGATCTTGGAGTAGATCTTGTGCCCTAGGAGTTCTGGATTGAACTCTTGCTGCCCTATCAGCCTACATTCGCCTCTAGAGCGATATCTAGCGCAGCACATTGAAGTTGTTCCTTCAACACTTGTGCTGCACACATTGTAGCAGCAAGGTGGAGTTGCTCCTCCACAACCTTTGTGCTGCTTCATAAACAAAGTGAAGGAAAGTAAATTAAGGTTCTGATACATGGATTGCTGATTTCCATAGTCCTATCAAGAGCCAAATCCTTAGGTACATTCCAATCCCTCAAGTCTCTTTCTTTTTTTGCTTTCTTTGCTCATGCATGGACTTCTCCAGCTTCTGCTTAATGCATGTAATAAATAAGTAAATGTGCTTTGGCCTAGCAGGTGAATTACTGGCCAAGTGCGGTTAAGTATGTAATTCCATCTTTTATAAGCTTGCAGATGAAAATGACAAATGATCTTAGCATTTGGGTTGCATCTCAGTGAAAATGCAGGAAATAGAGTGCTAACCTAACTATGCTCAACATAAACCTAGGCGCTTCCATAATCTAATAGAAACTATGACTCGAGTTTTTCAGGCGGCGAACACAACATATTGAGCTTTGATACTGGCAACCATGCTAGAATCTTGTTTGTAAGTAAAATATGTAACACATGGCCACACTGTACTTCAGGATTGAAGAGAAGACTGTTACTCTGCTAATCTGGTACTCCCACTGTTCCATATTAACTGTCGCCGATTTAGTACAAAGTCAGAAAATTAATATGGAAGGAGTACCCCATTCAGGGATGAACATTTATCGCCAAGCCATGAAAATGACTGGACATGTACATCAATATATATTACCTTTATAAGCGACTCAACACCTGGTTTCCGTATATCACAAAGCCAACCCCACCGATGATCTGGCCCGAGGGACATGTCACAAAATCTCATATTACCAAGCATACCATCAATAGAAAATGAGCCCGGGTGAACCTGACAATTAAAGAAATGTGTAAATGAAATAACAGTCAAGTATGAAATCTAAGAATGTCCCCTGTTCCTGTTCTCGTGGATGGTCATCTCAAGGAATATTTTTGGTTTTTGTATTAATCTAGCATCCTATAAACAGCACCAGCCATCGAAAACATTCTAAATAGCATGCCGAGATATATAGAAGATAAATAAATAATATCCTTCGGCCCTATACTACCTTCAACTCACCTTCAGGTCAAACAGAAATTTCTCCTGCACAAACATCGCAAGCTGAGAACCATCTTCCTTGTTAAGAAACATAGATACCCGATCCACATCCATTTTGATGTTGAAAATAGTTCGACGTTTTCCATAACCTAACAGTCCTTTAACAACAGTACGGCCAGTGTGTTCCTTCCCAGTGGGTATTGCACTGTGTGTTGCACCTGCCATGTCAGGGTCACTCTTTGGCACAGAATTAACCATGCTGACATCAACTCCAAACTCGATAAGAGCAACAAGTGTGGGTCTGTTACAGTAGAACTCCAGTGCAGACATACGGATACTCATCTGTAATGAGCAAAACATGTAAACAACAAGCTTTAGTGGAAGGGAAGGTACTGACAGCCAAGGATTAAACAGAAAGAGGATACCCAAGCATACGTCCCAGACCCTGCCTGTTACTAGTTACCAACTGGCAACCTGTTTAAAGTCTCCCAAATATAGCTAGCATATATATTTTCTGTGCTCTACAATCTATTTACCATGGTGAAAAGGTAATCTATTACCATAGTGAAAAGGTAATTCACTTTACACAATACAACCTGCCCTTATTAGCTTCGCAATCATTGTCTAAAAATAAATTAGCTTGGCAATATTCCTGCCATTAGCTTGAACATATATTGAACAGTAACTATATTCTCAGAATTACAACTTGAAAATTCAAAATTGAATTAAGAATTGTTTAGACCGATAATCTTTTCTGGGGCAAGACGATTAATCTGACTGAAAAGTCAAATTAAAATTGGAACTTTATGGACCAATATTCTTTTACCAGGCAAAACTGGTACCCTGCTTACAGCACCATTGGAATAATAAGAAGACAAATACACGAAGATGTCTTTTGTAAAGCACAGAAATAACCAATTACCTGTGAATCTATACCATCATAAAGGCAAGAGTCTGGAGTCCTACTCAAAAATGTAAGAACAACAAAATCAGTGACATTGTTGTCTTGTGCCTCATAGAAAATTTCAGTAGGTTTCAAATTTTGCTGATCGCCATCAAAGCATAAAGTGTACTCATTCAGATCAGACATTGAGTTTGATGGAATGTCATGATCAGGGAGATTGAAACTTTGGTCAGAAGTAAAATCTGTCAATGCATCCATAAATGAATCTTCCTCCACAGAGAAGGATTTGGGGTGATCCTCCATGTCAGGTGTAAAAGAACCTTCAGGCGGCAAATCTTCATTTTTCTTAGGAAAGGACTCCAAATCTTCATTGATAACAGAACATACTAAATACTTTGTAGACATTGAAAAACGACCATGTAGCTCATCTTTTATCTTCAATGAATGCAGCTTTGTTTTCACACTTAGACCACGAGAAGATTGAACAACATTAACCTACAAAAGTAACTAAACAATAAGTATTGGAGCTGGGGACAAAATGAAGATGGAAACTTGTAAATCATAATGTGCAACAATTGCTGAACCATAAAAATATGAAGCACAAACAGATCAGCAATGCCAAGATGAGTGGACAGAAAACAGGTGTACACTTTCGGGTACTGTGTTTTGCAGTGGTATATTTTAGATGTCTCCCGTCTCAAAAAGTTCACCTGGAACAGGTTTATAACTTCAATATCACTTCCTCTCTGAACTGAAAGGGGAGTACTGCAATGTTTCAAAACAATGGATACAGCGACAGTACTCCAGTTTTTCTACCAGACACTATTAAGTGCTATTGTGTTCTCTAACCTTTGACAATAGGAAATATATTTTTGCCAACACAAACAACGTATAGTTTTTCTAGTAATGGTTCCATTTTACTCCCTTGAACATTCATCAAAGTGCAATTAACCGATTTCTTGTAAGCAGCGGTCCCAGCCGGCATAATAAGAAGAGGCTGGTAAAGTATGAGAGATTAACTCATAGTTACCGGACTCGCCGGGAGAGGCCTCGAACTCCGATCTAGATCGAACAAATCAGATCGGAGTTCGAATTCGCTCTGTTTGATCTGGATTCGCTGCCCGATTCGTCGAACTCTAATCGAACCAGAAAATGGATTTGGTGGCTAGAGGTGGTGGCTGGCGAGCGGCGACTGGATGGCAGAATAAACGCGGTGGGTGGCGCGACAGATGGTCGCAAAAACCAGGCAGCAGGCTGGTTGTTGTCGCGCAACAGCAGCCCCTCCTTGCTGCAGATGCACGTATGGAGGATGAGCAGGAGAAAGAACGACCGAGGATATGCTAAAGCCCATGAGGCTGCAGCTCTGGATTATTAGGTTAGAAGGAGGTCATCGGAGGCAGCTGAAGCAGCAGGTCATGGCCTCGTACGCCTGTTTGGGCTGGACCAACCAACATTTTTATCTACTTTCCATTTATTATCGATCTAGGATCTTCGATGGCTATTTGCATGCAAACCTTACAGTAAGCTATGCAAAACCGGAGAGAGCAAGTTCATGAACCAGATCTCCAATTCGTGAATCAGAGATGTATATACCCCATATCGAACCCGATTCGTATGACGTAGAGAATTCAAACCGCAAACTCGAATTGTGAACCGAACGAATCGCAGATCAGGTAACTATGGATTAACTTCGACAGAAATGGCTGTTTCTCAGCGATAGATACATCGACTCTGATATCCAAGAATATATAAAAAGAATGCACAATCTACACCTTGCTGGCCAATAGCAATAACAAAATATGTTTTATGCACGTGATTGACATAAAATTTACACATCAAAGTAAGAATGCTGCATACTACTCCCTCTGTCCCAAAATATAAGAACGTTTTTAACACTACACTAGTGTCAAAAACATTCTTATATTATGGGACGGAGGAAGTAACTCTTTGTTTCGCAATATAGGTTGATTTTAAAAGGAACTGTTGCTTTACAATGTGTGTCTGAAAATCAACAATATTGTTACAACATTTCCCTAGTTATCGTTTGTCAGTGTTGTTAAGCTTGGACAGAACAGACGGAGTAGATTAAAGATGCACAGTTCTAGTTTTGCCTTTGTTTCTTAATGCAAGATTAAGACTGAAGCAAAATACCTTTCCCCCATTCCCAAGGAGCTCTAACATTAGAAGCTCTTCTGGATCTCTGTTCTTTCTGTTCAACTGCAAGAATGGCATTTATCAAATTAACCCTAAATAGTAACTACATCAGTGCACCAGAACAAACACAGCTGAATTAACACGATGTGAATCTGCAGTCGTGGCCATTAGTGGCGCACATATAAAGTCAAAAATAGCAGCTACACATAGACGTGAATAGTCAGCATTTTTTACTCCCTCCCTATCTTCTTGGTCTTCTCATCTACGAACTGGTGTCTATATAGAGACCCAACTATCCTTCTCCCATCCACATAATGATCTGAGCACTAACCACACCCATAACACAAAAATCTTCAACATGCCTAATCTAGACTCTTGGCTTTTCCTTTTTAATATATACCTCTTTCTGAGAATGGACACTTGCGGGCTTGTGGCACCACTCTGGTTCTGGCTTCA